>NW_027452573.1:0-43700 GCF_964194025.1 Convolutriloba macropyga | reverse complement strand
ATTACTTATATACCTCCGGTTTTACTTGTCTATGCAGTTTTCGATGACTAAAACTCTAAAGGGTCAGAAGAAAAATCGATCCATCAAAGAATTGAAAAAAAGACCGCAGGACAAATAAAAGTGCCACAAACGTTCCTTTGAGGGCAATTAAAAATGCTAAAGAAATCAAAGTAGGGAAAAAAGAGATAAAACTAGACAGATGTTCAAAATGCCAGAATATAGCCGCAATATCTTCATAGATCTGTAGTCTAAAAAGACTGTAAAAAAGACAGGCCAAAATAAGAAACATTTTCTTTTCATTAAGGGCAGAGATGTTAAATTTTATTAAAAATCTGTATAACTTATTGCTGTTTCTATTTGCTGCTCTTACATAACCTTCAATTAGAGTGACAAGCACTCATTCGACCTTTTCTCTATGAATTAAAGCAAAGAAAAATCGATTTCAGAGTTAGGAAGTCATTTTTAAGAGTGAGGTAAGAGTGAGGAAAAATGAAGTCACACACGCAATTCAATTGAAATTGCATGAATGAACAAAAAGCAGATTTTAAGTGGTTGTGACGTCATATGGTGGTAACAAAAAATCTTGACGACGAAATAAATAAAAAACCAAGAGAAGGCCAATAATAGCCTCAGCTATCGCTTCGCGGCTATTAAAAAAGGTTAGGAAAAAAATGAAGTTAAAAAGATAGCAGAATTGATATATTTTCCGTTTTCGAACTCGCTCCTCCTATCTCCTGAGAGGGGGCTGGGAAAAATGGGGCCCTTGTTAACAGTCACTTATTTAATATATAGGATATCATAAAAAAATTATGTGTGGCTATATTGCACCCTATTATGTAAAAAATGACATGAGTTCCTGTGTACATAATAGTTTTAAGTCCACTGAGCTGGGGAATCAGAATAGATCCAAGATCCGATTTGAGGTTCAAGTCTTACCAGGGCTTCTTCCAGTATCAGTAAAAGAGTCTCCACTCCTCATGTTACTGTTTATCAGGGTTCCGTCACGAAAGAGAGTAATGTTTGTCACGGCATCATTGGTCGCAACAACGATCTGGATCTCCGAATCAGAAACCGGCAACGTTGTCAAGTCTACAGATCGAGGCATAGTTTGGACCAGGATGCCTGCGGGAGCGCCTTCCAGCTGGTTTCCATCAGAGCAGTTTAAATAGGCGACAACATTTAAGAAATAGGTTTGAGAAGGCGTCAAATCCGTGATATTTACATTTACGTCAGCAAAGACGTCAGTTGCGGCATTGCCTTCAATGTACCAACGATACCCAGTGACAGAACCAGTCGGTGCAGTCCAATGCAGCATTGTCCAAGATGAGTTCGTTACATCATAATCCAAATTGGTGACTAAACCTGGGTATGAACAGATTTCGAACACGTTTGAAACGGCACTGTTTTCACATGCTGGGGCTGCCTCCGCCAACGAATACCTCGCCGTGTATGCATAGAGTTTACCTGCATCAGGAACTGTATCGACAACACTTCCACTCACAATATTTCCGATTACTTGACTGCCGTCTCGGAACACACTGGCAATTAGATTGGGGTTATAGTTATTCAAAATGACGGTTATCTGTTTTGGAGTTGAGGCAGCGTTTGTAACAGTGATTGTGGGCGTCTTAGGTGCTGTGAACTGAGATGCGCTGACAACAGTCGAGTTTATGACGTCACCAGATGAAGGACACACCACGTAGGACCTAAAGGTACCAACTCACCACCTCATAACAAATATAGATACCAGCAAGTTTAAATTAACAAACAAGGAGGCTCGGTAATGTGCGTACGCACATAGTGTTCCGATCCCGCTCATCCACATTCTTGACTTGGCTACCAAATGATGAAGAGATAGAAAACTTACTCAACAACATACACATCGTTCAAAAAACAACCAATGAAATACGATAATGCCACGCTAGAGGGCCAATGAACGTTGTTGATAATAGGACTACCAGAAAGGACCATAATAAAAATCAAACAACAAACATTATTTACGACCAAAACTCGATGTCTATAACAAAAAAAATCATAACAAAATCAAACTCGCATCACCTAAAAACCAAAACAAAACAATTTAACGTATACTTCAATAGAAAAGATACGGGACCTGTCCCCAATGCCACTTGTTAACAGGTCGAAAAAGAGCAAATAGGTGCGAAGTTCAAAACACTCCCTTTTTTGAAAACACCTAACATCACAGTTATTAATGTCATTAGATATCAACTAAAATAATTAAAATTTTCATTTATATCTATATAGGAAGCAATTGTGAAATGTCATTATCCAATGTTCGATTGCCCAAATTTTCAAGCCAATGGAATCAACGATTATTGTTATAATTTAAAAACAAACCAAAAACCCTCTGAAATGTACAACTATATAAAAATCTGACATTTTATGAAATCTCGTAGAAACGGTTGTAACAAAGCCGAAAAGCAAATGTTTGAAGCTAAAAACGTTAAAAAATCAATTTATAGCTCACTGGAAACAGGCTGTGACCTGTGTTTACAGAGACTGAGCTACAAATCGACCGAAAAACAATTAGAAAGCGAAGCTAAAAAACCCAAATATATTTTTGAAAACAAATACTTTCAAAAGATAAAAGAGATTTAGGATTACAAAAAGCGATAAATTAACTTTCAACACTTCAAGAAGCAAATTGTGCCTGTTAATTATGAGACTAAGTCACGAGCCCACAAAAAAAACAAATACATAAAGAAGCCAAAACTTTGTGACAAAAAAATTTTGCTATATGACACTGTTCAAGGCACTATAATTATAGGACATTATTTGCAAGAACTGTAAATAGTCATTTTTTATCTGAACATTAACGAGTCTTCTTTATGGAAGGACTACTAAGATATGACTGCAAAAAAAACCTCAAAAATTTAACAGCATAGAAATCTCGAAAACTTTATGAAACAAAATGGTCGAAGCAATCAGTAAAATTTATAAACAAGCGCGAATAAATGTTTGAATCAACAAAAACAATTGAAATTTCTATTGAGTGAGATTGAGTTACTTCGTGACAAAAATAAAAGCAAAAAGGACACAGATGAAAAAATTATTTTATTCAAATTTGATCAATAGATCAATTTGATCAAGTCATTAGAAGAAACAGCTATAAACTGAAATCTTTAATTAGGTTGAGTTATACGTCTTAGGAAAGCAATTAAGATCTATCGTTATCGAGTATATGGTGTACAACAATGAAAAGAAATACAAACATAGGCAGAATCAAAAATAATCATGAAGTTTCTCGATGTACTTGAGTCTCAGCACAAAGGCATAAACTATTCGAAAAAAAAACAATTAACATATCCAAATACGTCTTTTCCCAACACTTTGCAATTTATTTACAATGCCTTCCTTTATCTTGACTCGTCAATAATGTCATGATTCGACAAGAAAACAAAACCAACTCAAAAAATATGCAATTAGGTGCCAACATTATTTTTTAACTCACAGGAAGTCAGTTTCTGCCTGTTTCTACTGAGACTGCGCCTGAAGTTGAGAGAAAGAAAATAAAATAGTGGCAAAGTTAAAAAATGCACCGGTTTTTTCTCAAAACAAATGTATTCAAAGTCATAACAGACAAAAGATAACAACTGAAAAAGCTGTCGAGGTTGTTTTATTCCTTTTGCAAGCTAACTGGATCTTTTGATTGGAGACAATAAGTCATTGGGCTACAAAAATTATAAGAAACGAAAACAATAAGTCCACAAAAATTTGAAAATAATTGGTCAGAGCCATAAAGAACATGAGCTTAACTCTGAAACCATGATACAATCTCGTCGATTCTTGCTTGTTGTTAAACAAATTGTCATTAATTGAGACCTGATTTGAAATTGTTGTCCGTAATTTACATTTAAAAAAACATTTGAATAGCGGAAGTTTTTTGAAAAAAATGTCGCGCGCCATTAAAGTCTTAAAAGGTTTCACCATAAGGATCCATGGTGACGTCAAAATCAGCCCAGATATTGCTGCGAGTCCAAAAAAACACACAATTGTTGAAATGGCTGCAAAATATATCAATTCTTCGCAAAAATTTTCAGTTTGTCAACAATAACCAATGCATTTTGTATAAATATCGAGTTTAAATTTGCAAAAAAATTGGTAAAATTATAATTCCTCTTAAAGCCAGCGTGAGTACAAATAGCTCTTTTTCGAGCTTAAAAAGAAAATGGCCGCAGTTTTAAGGTGTCTACTTCCAGCGAATTTTTAACAAGTGTTCTAAAAAAGCCATAATTTCGACGAAAAAAGGCTGAATTTTGAAAAATTTAGCGTAATTCTTACCAAAAAACTCAGATCGAACAATTCAGCAACCCTCTTCTATCTTTAAAGATAAAATCAATAGCAATACAATTTACAATTTTATCATATTTTGCCTGGACAAAAATTTGGTCAAAAATGTGAATAAAACAGCTGAAATACCTCTAATATTCACAAAAATTAAACCTCGATAACTTCCTATAAAAATTAAAAATTGAAAAGATCTTTTTAATTCCATATTCTAAGCGGGACGGACTTTCTAATGATACCACTCACAACTCTCTACGATTATTTTATCGATCGGCCAAAATTGTCTGAACAAAAACAACCCATTTGAGTATATAGTTCCTCCCCCCTCAAGAGGGGTCGGAACAATAAAGTTCCGGGTTGGTTTTATTTCCCACTCTACTTCACTGATAATAAGCCTGACGTCTTCTTATTATTTTTTGAAGTTTCTTGATATTTGTTTGTAGAAGGTGAATAGATGAAAAATTTTCAACATAGCCGCAAATAACGTTTTCTTAAAGAGGGGGCCGATATGTTGCAGATGTTGAAATAATTTAAAGTATACGATAGTTGACTCTAAAAAAGCAATCAGAGAAACCAAGAAGAACTGTGTAGCAACTGCGCAAATTACGATATATTGATGAAAAAACTGTATTATATGTCTCCGAAACGAATCGAAAAAAAATTGGTTCAAATATTATGAAAAGACTATCATTGTGTGGTATGCAAAAAAATTATTGAAAATCAAATTCCACCTTATCTACTTCAATTTTACAGTAATGAATTTTATATACATGAAAAATCGGGAGTATCATATTAAATTGGGCCTAATAAATTAAAATTTTAAGTACCTTAAACTACTTGTATATGCTGTTTGCTTACATTGCGAAGATGAAAAAAGTTTTTCTCTCCTAATATAGCACAAGAAAATACAATTTCCCTACAATTGGTATTTGTAGGTGAAAATATTTAGCATCACAGTTTTTGGCCTGAAAAATCAATAATCCAAGGTGGTAAAATGATTAAACTTAATACTCCGTATAAAGTACTCTGTACAGTCTACCATCTGAATTTAAATCAATCAATCAAGATTCCTTACCACATCTTTAAAGTTTATTTTACACCCCATATTTCAAAATTTTTTATGCAGCTTTGTTTTACCGAAAAGAATGCTCTTTCCTAATGGCATGTTTCGATTGAAAGGTTTATGACTGATGCAAAGGTTTCAAAACTTCTGAAGTTGAAGATAACTCACATAATCTCCAGGGTGTACGCTTGGCCCTCTGACAAGGAGGAGATGGTGTATGACGTGTTGCTTGTAGTATTGGCAAAGACGTCTGATTCGCCCACGCGAACGAAGTATCCAGAGGCTCCAGAAACGGAGTTCCAGCTCATAGTAACAGACGATTTGTCACAGGTGGAGACGATGAAGTTATCTGGTTTGTTGGGGAAGGTGCAGGTGCTTGACTGAAAAAGCAAAGAATCAATTCAATTATAGCCTGAAGCTTTGAGACGGATGCGCTGAAACTTTATAGGAAATGCGCTGAAAAACGTGCTGAAAGTAATGTGGGAAATGGGTCGAAAATGCGTTGTAATTATGTAAGAAATACGTTGAAGAGGAGCTGAAAATTTGAAGATTAAGCGCATTTGCAAAATTTCAGTGCATTTCGTACAAAGAATGCCTAGTAGCACATTAGAAATTCCAAAACTAGCAGCCTCAAAAATCCAGTTTATAAATGCCGTGGGTCTCATCAAGTACAAAAATAACTCTCATGTTTTATGTGAACTAATAAATAACGGACTCTAACCACAATTGAGTAAATGGACCAGACACCGTTTCTCTTCACTCTTGCTCTGAAGAAGTACTCGGTGGCGGAATCAAGTCCCGACCCACCGAGAATGGCTCCTACGTCGTTAGAGGCGGATACTGCAGTTGCGCCTGTGACATTGGTGAAAACTGAGTCGTTAGTTGAGTATTGCAACTCGTACTCCTCGTACTGAATCGGAAACTGGCCTTGTATACCCACAAATATGCTGCTGTTAGAACGTGCAGACACAGTCAAAGTGGGTTGGCCGGGAACTAAAGCAGAAACACAATCCATTAACGTCGGAAGAATTCTCTGGTTAGACTTAATTTCAAACATACCCGGAAGATTGCCGGAAAATAGCCGCCGTTGATTCCAATAAGCATGATTGGGATTGAAAGAATAGAAGATATTGAAAAAAAAAGATTTTTGTACAAAAACTTTTTTTCAGTCCGAATCATTTTGACGGCATTTTGTAGTTGAACATATTTCTGTTTCTTAGAGAGAGGATACAAGGGCTACTATCAAAACCAATAAGCATTACAGATGGTAACTAAGACTTATAGGAACGACGTTCAATTAGCGGGCATCTAAAATTGGGTTTTATCCCGTTTCTATTTCTGACTTCAATTTTTTATACTGACTCTGTTCATTTTGAATTGCTTTGATGAGCAACTGATTTTCAAATTCACTTTTAGCAGAATGAGAGAAGAGAGAAACTAGCCTAGAGAAGTCAAAAAGATTTCACGCAAAATGTCGAAAAAGCGGCAAAATGGTAAAGCGAAAAAAGTTCGACGAAGTAAAAAAAACATAGCAGGACAAGTCCTGAAATACAATTCAAAGAATTGAATGAAAAACCTAGATTTACTCTACCTGAACAGCGGATCAATTCAACGATGCCAGCCAAACACAAACAAAATCATCTCAAAAAATTGAGAAACAAACAATCAAACAAACTAAACAAATATATAATCCTTGATAAAACTTGGAAGCTTTTAACCCTAAGGCAAAATTTGACCCCTTTAAATATACCTATTTCAAAAATATATTCAAAACCAAAATTTGTTGCTGAAATTGGTGCAGTATTATATCTGCATATCTGCAAGGCCTGAAAAAATTCATTGGCCCTTGAAGATCGATTAACTCGAAAAATTTCAAAAACTAAAAATATCAATTGAAATTTTAATGAAATGTTGCTGAAAATCGTGACATTAATATCTTAAGAATCATTCCTTGAAAAATGATTCTAGTATTTCTGGACGCTATCCAGTAAACCAATTCCAAGTCTTAAAAAATTATTGGTTCAAAGATCGATAGACAATAATTTTTATCAAAAATTTCAGATTTCAAAAAATAGAAATTCGTTCTATTAAAATGTTGAAAACCATCCAGGTACTCCTAGCAACTATTTAATAACACACTATCAAACCCTGTATGAGGTTATCTGGCTACTCAGGCAAGAAAAACTGAATAAAATGTCTTGAAAAAAAACTTAAAAAACTTGCAAGTTTTATCAAAAAATTTTCAAAATTCGAAAGGTTAAATTGTTGTTGAAAACAAATCCATTAAAACTAACAACTATGCAGTAACTCTTTTCAGACCGTGGAATAGGTTTCCTGGCACTTGAGAATGGACAAATATCAAAAACTGACAAAAACTTTAAGAAACCTCAAAAAAATTGCAGATTTTATCCAAAAAAAAATGCTAAAATTCGAGACATTAAAATGCTGAAAACCCCTCCATTGTTACTAGAAACTATACAGTGCCCTATTATCAAACCTTAAAGGAGATTTCCTGGCCCCTGAAGCTGGAAAAACGCAAAAAATGACAAAAATTTTCAAAAAAAAACTTGAAAAAAATTGCAAAAACTAGTATCATTTTGTATGTTTGTGTTTGTAGTACCAGAACATATAGCTCATAAATTGGTCATAGCAATTACCTTTTTCTCGCAAAAGGCCTTCAAAAACTTTTAAAAACTTCAACCTAAGACTAATCAAGCAAAAAACTTAAAAGAAATTAAAAAAAACATGAAAAATTGCACCATTTTGAGCCCAAAAACTCCTAAAAATGAACTTTTAACCTTCAATTGAGGCCATCCCAGCAGTTGCAACACTCTAAGCACTTGAAGGACTACTAACGTCCACTTTGAGCCTCTAATGAAACTTAATGCCCGCTGGGCATTACCTGATTATCCCGTTTTGAAAGATCAAAGTCATTGAAAAATGTGTGAACACATCTTAAAAAAAAAACACAGCGCCCCCAATGCAATTCAAATTCTTTGAATTGTAAAAAACAGGAGCGCTATAATAGCCGACTGAGAAGATGAGGGCGGCTATTAACAAGCTAAAAGACTTCAAATCAATGTTCTAGTTTAACTTCAAATTCCGTCAATTGCGGTTCTAACGTCACGTTTTTTTTTTAAAAAAACTTATCCAATTGTTGTTTGCATCTTTCTGTCAATTTTAAAGAAAATTTTCCAAATCCACTCTCATTTGATGAAACAAACAACAAAGCATTGAATATATGTTCATCTCATTGAGTGACTTTAATTAATTGCGACTCAAATAACCCAGCTATCAGTCTGCCAGATTGCTCCACCATTTGTTCAATTGCGTTGAATAAATCTTCAATTTTGTAACATCAGGTCACAAAGATAACTTGTCTGTTTACATGTAAAGTAGATTTCAACTAATTTCGTTGTTCACTCTGGGGGATCAACTACACTTTTTTTTCCAATTTGACCTCACTTTTGCTGTTAAACTAGTTAGAGTATAACTCACGTGAGCACAAATCACTGGCCACATAACTGCCAACAAGTTCAGATTTGGCTCCATTGACATCCGAACACCAGACATAGCATGCCATTTCCACCCTGTAACACGTCTCACCAATTACTCCTGAGCTTATGTTATAGCTCCGAGACGATGAAGTAACGTTCTGGTCGGTGATTCCGAGATCCGAACTGACAAATCTGTATCCGTCGCAGTTGCCAGACGTTGGAGCACTCCACACCACATTGAGCTGAAAGACATCAAATGAGCGACTACTGATTAATGCGTTTAATTTAAAAAATGTATAGAACTGCGCCCGCTACCCACGTGAAGAGAAAATTGCTCGTGGCGTTGACTACTTTTGCGCACAAATTTATGCTCATAATGGTTCATCTATGTAAAAACACGCATCATTCTCATTATTTTCTTCACACAGACTGATGAAAACAATGACTTTGTGTTATTTCGGTACTGTTTGGTGGCTTCGAGCGCGCATTAGTCTGATGGTCTGAGGTCACTTCCGTCTGGGACGGTCTGATCACGGGTCACTTTTATCTGGAACCGTCTGATCAGCTGTCGTTACATAAGGAGACCGCAATCTGGGAAGTATAGTAATAAGAGCGCAGTTTGAAATGAACTTGAGTTAGGAAACCGAACGCAGTTTAGTTCTCGCCGAAAACAATGTAATCACAATAACTGTGCAAAAATAAATAATTTTTGCAAATATATATCTAATTATCTTCGTAACGAAGAGCTAGGAATTAAAGCCACACGAGCGCAAAAGCCATGGAAAAAAATAAGAATCAGAACCAAATGCTTATTAAGTTTGATAGGTAAAATATTTGATTGGTTTAAATTAAAGTACAGCAAAAGTAACAAATGGCGAATAAATTAGCTTTCGTTGCTTGTTTATCTATGGTCTGCGGTCGGGTTGCGCTCCACTCGGCCTTTTCTTGACCGCAGTTCCCCTGATGGGCGGAAGGGGGGGGGGAGTTGCGATCGCGGATAGACCTTCGTAACGTAATTTGTTAAGTAGTTTTTTTTACAAAGAATTGCTTGCAAAGTAATGAGATTATGATAGACCAATCAGATCACGGGAATTATTGGGCCCTAAATCGTTTTTATTGAATTCTGCTCTACGCCCAGTGGGTTCTAATGGCGTCCTCTCTGTAATGATTACAAATAAGTCATACAAAGGAAGATAAAAATCAAATAGGTCCATAGATATTGTGATTCAATATCCTTTATTCCTTTATTCAGATGAAATAAGGTCAAACTGTTACTAGCACGTGAATAAAAAATACGAGGATTTGAACTAAAACTCTTTCTCGTGCAACAAACAAAATTATCTCATTCCTCCCCCCCCCCCCCCCCCCTTCTCCCAGTAACCCATAAAATATGAACAACTATAATTAGCAATTTTAACTTCAAGACTCACCTCTTGTTGAGCATTATAACAATCTTCTTTACTAGTTCAGAATCATCAATTAGCTTGTCCACCTGATTTAACAAAAATAAATATTTCATTCTCAAACTCTCTTGACTATACTTACAAAGATGTCAGTAGTTTCGGATCCAGCTTCGACATTTTCTGGTAAATTGGGCTTGGTACATGCAGCGCCCATTGTGCCAGCAGAGACCATTCCTCTGTAGAGATAGTAAAGTCTAGCAAAGTACTGAGTGCCAGCTTCCAAATTGTTCTTCCACACGTTACTTGATACTTCAGTGGCTGTGTAACATTAAACATAGGAACAAATAACTCTATAACTTTTTTGGGAATAATGATGGGAATAGCCATCACAATTAATGCATTTTCCATTTAAAATCCAATACCTTTAAGTACCCGTGAGAAGGAAACAGTACCGAAGGTATCTATAGTACTTTTTGTTTAAGTACACAATTATGAGTAATATACGCGTTGTAAATTTTACCAGATGGAAATAATAGGTAAAGTACAAATTTAAATTTTATAATATTGCTGAGTCAACATTTGAAATAGATCTCACCAGCACAATGAGTTGATGCATCGCAGAAGTCCTCGACCAAAGTACTGTTGGTCAAGTTCGTCACCTGGCAGGTTCCAGAAGCACTCACACTCGTTAGATCCGTAAGGGTATTGCTGGATGCTGAAAAAGGAACAAATGTTGAGCCGCAAAAAATTGCAGAGCAAAATAAACGCGACATCAATGGAACAAAGCGCAGTGCAGAGGATTATGAAGAAAAAGGTAGCAGAAGTAAGTAAACTTGGTTCCAAACTGTGAGACTTAGGAATAGCTTTATAATAAAAAAAGAAACAACAGAACTAGATAGAAAGACATTCAAGCAAAACTTTAGAACAAGACTCTCTCCTGAAAAGATAATGGATGTGGACATGAATTTGATGTTCAGCACGGTCTTCTGTATAAAAATGGTGCACTCATTGCTCAATGACAGATAAAGATAGAGATTTGTTGAGGACAGCACTATTCGCGTTTAACCGTGAGACCAGAACGAGACATACCTTCACCTGACCACTGAGAATTGTTCTTCACTTAGAACCCGTCTAATCTGGGGCATGAAGCCCAGAGGAAACTAACCTCGATTGATGGCATGCCACCGACACTGAGGCAAAATCCAACAGCAACAGAAATTCTCCGGATGTAAATCTGACCGCCCGGCGATAACAAGACGCGGTACTTGGACTTAACAGGAGAAGCACACCCCACACTTAATTTTTTAAGCACAGAAATTTTTTAAGCACGGAAAGATGGCCAAAAGGCAAAAAAGTTTTAGCGGAAGTGAGCTGAGTATCTGTTCTTTCAATGGGAGAATCTTTATACCACAGTGTTGAACGAGGTCAAAATAAAGTTGTGTTTCGTCATTTTATCTGCGTCCAATCTTTGTGAAATGGGCACCAAGTGCCATTTGAATTTTTCCAAACCGAAGAAGCGTATTGCTGTACTGAAAACGCATCGAAGAGAAAGCATTTGTGACGAAGAGACTTTGTAAGTTATCAAACTGGCAGGCCCGCAAAACCATAAACAAAAAATCATTTACATGAATAGAAGGTTTAGAAGAAGTGAAGGTTTCTGTTTCGCACCATCTCGGGCACAAAGTCATGCCCCTCGTTTAAAAGCTGTAGGTCTCACAACTTACGCTATCTATGTGTATTGTCTTTTGCTCTTTCCACAGCAATTTTCTGGATAATGGCGTTTGTGATTTGCTTGTTTTTGCTATACCGCAAGCTTACTCAGCGCAAAATGTGAATATTAGGAGCTTATAAAGGACGGTAAAGCGCGTCTCAAGACGCATTTATTACGCTAGGTTCCATGGTTAAGGACCCCTAAAACATGTTACGTTAGGATGGCCGTTGAACATTGTGCTCAATTGCAAATGATATTTACTATAAAAAAGGAAGATAATACAAAACGGCTAAAACTACTCAAAACTTAGTTTCGTAGCAATTTTATGTATAATGGTAACAGAAAAACTCTTCAAACTTCAGATTAGCAGTCTTTCATCCTAAGAACTGCAATATAACCACAACAAACCACCGTTTGGTACAATCGATTTTATCTTACCATATAAAGATATTACAGATTGAGAGCATCTGAGATTACGCAAACATCGATAAGTAAAAAGTGAAAAAATTAGTTGAAAGCTAAGAGTGTTCTAGAAAAGCGCAGAATCTGTACGGCTAAAACTTAGCAGAAAAACACCCGTTTAAATAATAACTTCAAACTTAGTTCGGGAGCTACTGAAAAAACACGTAGTACCCGGGATAGTAAATCATCGCTCTTGGAGAGCATACTTTCAAACCCTCTAACCATTCTTTTGTCCCAGGTTCGGTTCTCACCCTTCTACGTTGAGCCTCTTAGGTCATTGAACCCTCTCGATATGTTCGCTTAACAATGCTGCTCAATGCAGCCTTTAAACATGCGCTTCGAAAGACCATTTAAACACATTTAGTACATAGGATTTGCATTTTTCTTTCTAACACACAGGAACATAAAACGACTCAGCGTCGCAAGAAGTGCTCTCGAACACCAGTCAGAATGATGTTGATTAGAAATTTTCACGTCTACAAAGACAAGGTACGGACAGGGCTTGAACACCCAAACCTCAGATTAGCAGTCATCCGTCTTACCAACTGCGCTATAACGATTACATTCCGCCGTGTCTTACAATCGCTTTCACCGTATCGATGAACATATTTCTGATTGAGAGCATTTGAGATCACGGAAAAAGCAAAAAGTAAAGCGTGAAAAACTTAGTTTAAAGGTAAATGTGTCCTATAATAGCGCAGAATCTGTACGGCTACAACTTGGCAGAAAAACACACGTCTACAATAGGAACCTTAAACTTAACTTGGAAGCAATTAAAAAATACGTAGTACCCGGGACAGTAAATCCTCCCTCTTGGAGAGCATACTTTCAAGCCCTCCTAGCTTCGTGGTTTTTGCACCTGACTAACAGTCTTTTGTCCCAGATTCTGTTCTCAACCATCTTTTTTGAGCTTTTTATGTCATTGAACCCTCTTGATATGTTTGCATAACCATGCTGCTCAATTTGGCTCTTAAACATGCGTTTCGGCAGGCCCCTTAGACATGCAAAACAATTTTCAAAAAAATTAGAGCTCAAGCGTTTAATATATAGATTTAGCAATTTTCTTTCTGACACACACCGGAACATAAAACAACTTAGCGTCCCAAGAAGAGCTCTCAAACAACGGGAGGAATGATGTTGATTAAAAATTTTTATGTCTACAAAAAGAAGGAAACCCGAAACTGCTTCGAACCCTCGAACCTCAGATTAGCAGTCATTCATCTTACCAGCTGCGCTATAACGACTACATAACACCGTTTCTCACAATTGCTCATACGGTATCAATAAGCATATTTCGGATTGAGAGCATTTGAGATCACGCAAACATCAAAAAATTAAGCGTGAAAAACTTAATTGAAATTGATGGTGTTCTAGAATAGCGCAGAATCTTTACGGCTAAAGTTCTGGAGCAATTAAAAAACACGTAGTACCCAGGACAGTAAATCCTCCTTCTTGATAAGTATACTTTCAAGCACTCTCAACCTCGTGCTATCTGCACGTGCCTAAGAGTCTTTTACCCCAGGTTCGGTTCTCAGACATCTACTCTGAGCATTTCAGGTCATTGAACTCCCGATATGTTAGCTTAAACATGCTGCTCAGTGCAGCTGTTAAGCATGAGCTTCGAGAAGTCCCTTAACCGTGCAAAAATTTTGTCCAAATTTAGAGCTCACGCGTTTAATATATAGGAGGATTAGCATTTTTCTTTCTAACACACACACAGGAACAAAAAACGAATCAGCGTCGCAAGAAAAGCGCTCGAACATCAGACGGAATGATCTTGATTACAAGTTTTCATGTCTCCAAAGAGAAGGGTACCCCACACGGGTTCGAACCCTCGACCCTCAGATTAGTAGTCATCCATCTTACCAACTCCGCTATAACGCCTAAATACTACCGTTTCTTACAATCGCTTTTACCGAATCAATAAACATATTTAAATTGAGAGCATTTGAGATCACGCAAAAATCAAAAAATAAAGCGTG
Organism: Convolutriloba macropyga; assembly: GCF_964194025.1. Taxonomy (NCBI): domain Eukaryota; kingdom Metazoa; phylum Xenacoelomorpha; order Acoela; family Convolutidae; genus Convolutriloba; species Convolutriloba macropyga. Next base: position 29,274 of record NW_027452573.1, on the reverse strand, counting down.
AAAAACTTAGTTGAAAGTTAAGAGTGTCCTCGAAAAGTGCAGATTCTGCACGGCCAAAACTTTGCAGAAACACAAACGTTTACAATAAGAACTTCAAACTTAGTTCGGGAGCAATTAATTAGTTCTGCAGCTCTTAAACATGCGCTTCGAGAGGCCCCTTAACCATGCAAAAATGTTGTCCAAATTTAGAGCTCACGCGTTTAATATATAGGAGGATTGAACTCTCTCGATATGTTCGCTTAACCATGCTGCTCAATGCAGCTCTTAAACTTGCGCTTCGAGAAGCCCCTTAACCATGCAAAAATTTTGTCCAAATTTAGAGCTCACGCGTTTAATATATAGGAGGATTAAAATGAAAGCACAAACTTCATTTAGACATATGGCCATCTGTCAGCCAATAAAAGACGGCATTTTGGTTCATTGAATCTGCTTTTGACTCGACCAAAATGACTGTAATCTGACAGGACTGTAATCGAAGGAAAAAGCAATAGTATAAAACCTGTGAACGGATGTGCGAGCAAACCAATTGCAGACGCATTGCACTAGGAAATTTAAGTCTGAAATGGACTATTTGATTCAAACCCAACAACGATTGGCATAAATCACTATTATTTCATTTTATTTTTTTAGTAAAATGAAAAACAAATTACATCTTTACAAATTGTGCACTAAAACATGATTTGCAGAGATTAAAGTGTTAAAAAAATTGATCACTCAAACTGAAAAAATAAAAGAACAACTTTTTACTGTTAAAGAAAGACGGAAAGAAACGTATCAGTCTCGGATCAAAAGTACGCAAAAAGCGAACCCTCAGCTAAAACATATTTTTGTGTCTATAGACTCATTTTTAAGATAAAGCTCAAACTTCCAACCTATTGTTTCTTTCCTACGCCCTCGTTATTTATACAATACAAATTTATTTAATGCCTTGAATTGAGTTCATTGTTTTTGTTGAGGTTGTACCCGTTCATTGGCCAATGGTTTTTTAAGATATGAGGACTTTAGAGATTCGGATTGATATTTTTACCGTCAAACTAATATTAATTCACCTTAAATTCTAGCCTTGATGATTGATTTCAATGCTGTTTATTTAAATTTAAATGTTCAGAAAGCACTCTGGGAACTCATTCCTATATAGTAAATAACTGCGTTGACACATTTTGCAAACGATTGAGGTTAGGTGGTCTCAATTTCAGATAACAAAAAAATGAAACAAGAGCCGAGCTTCACACGATAACAACTCTCACTTGAGTCGTATCCTGTACAGGTATGGAACTGTCTATTGTCGATCACTGCAGGGAAGTTGCACTTGTATCCAGTGGTACTTCCAGAGCAGGTCTCTGAAACACAAAAGAAACCGAAACAATTCAGCTGTAAGCCGAAATGTTACATAATAAAGGTGGCGGTCAAGCAAGCCGATAGGTAAACCAGCCGAATTTTGAAAATGAGGTCAAGTAAGCCGAAAAATTTTAGGGATACCCGTAACTTAAGTTGCACCTGGCGGGCCGGTGGGCGCTCGTCGCGTCTTCGCCGCGATAAACGGCCCGCGATTTCCGGATTACCTCCCACAGCGGATGAGAGGCATGGCCATGGACGGCGGTCCGTTGAGGCCCGTACCCATTAGATGTCTAAAAATTGACGTAATTTTGTTTCTTTGATGCATTGGAATACATTATGCACTATAATACTACGAGCAGTATTGATTGTAACGGCTAACAATGTATTTTTTCTTATAGATTACATAACTATTACATAACTTTCGGCTTGCTTTTACTTCGGCTTCCTTTGCGTTCGCCCATAATAAAGTCTAAATTTGCCCTGAAGCAAAAAGGGGTTTTAGTTGCCTCTTAATAGAGTTGATCCTAAATTTGATCGCTTGGATTTGTAAGTACAGCAAGATCGGTTTCGGAAACTAACTCAAGTAACATTACTCGACTATAGAATCCACTTTAGACCAGGAGAGAGTTGGTTACGTCCGTTAATGCCCCCACCCAATTTTCTGGGATGTTTATGCTACAGCTCAAGCAAACAAAGATAGCTCAAACGTTATCATTCGGAAAAAGATGAAATGTTCCATGAAACAAAACTGCCTGAATCAAATTTTTGTACTAGAGCAGGACAATTGCTACTAAAAAAACCAAAATAAATGCAAAGAAAATAAACATACACGGCAGATTGCCGGAAAATAGCCGCCGTTGATTCCAATAAGCATGATTGGGATTGAAAGAAAAGATATTGAAAAAAAAAGATTTTTGTACAAAAACATTTTTTAAGTCCGATTTATTTTGATGGCATTTCGTAGTTGAACATAACGTACTTCTGTTTCAAAGAGAGAGGCTACAGGGGCTACTATCAATACCAATAAGCATTAGAGATGGTAACTAAGACTTATAGGAACGACGTTCAAATAGCGGCCATCTAAAATTGGGCTTTATGGGTTTATCCCGTTTCTACTTCTGACTTTAATTTTTTTATACTGACTCTGTTCATTTTGAATTGCTTTGCTGAGCAACTGATGTTCAAAATCACTTTTAGCAGAATGAGAGAAGAGAGAAACTAGCCTAGAGAAGTCAAAAAGATATCACGCAAAATGTTGAAAAAGCGGCAAAATGAGGTAAAGCGAAACATTTTTTTATTCGACGAAGTAAAAAAAACATAGCAGGACAAGTCCTGACGTACAATTCAAAGAATTTTTATTGACTAAACAGACAAACTTGACAAAGAATGGTTTATGAGTGAATTGAGAAAACCATTTAAAAAAAATCAAATAAAAAAAATAAGAAAAAAACAGAAAATCAATGTCAAAATGCCGCATGTGAACAAAAAAACCACTAGCGGGAAATGAAAATTCAATTCAAACAAAACACTAAGCATAGATTGAGCTGTGAATGAAATGGAAAAACCTTTTAGAAAAAATATCTGATCCAAAAAATCGAAAAAACAGTAAAAATCAGAATGAAATTGCCGCATGTGAACAAAAAAACCACTACCGAGAAACCAAATTTTTGTACACCATTTTCTCACTCTACTTTAAAATTAGAGCGACAAAATTCAAGCCTCAAAACCACTCGCTTTTTCGCTCCATTTCCTGTTTCGGAGTGACCAAAATCACTATTCCAATTTGACTTCAAAAATCATGAAAATGTTTGAACAGATCTTAAAAAAAAAACGTAGCCGGAAGAATTCCGGAACGACTCGAAGTGAAAATCCATTTAAACACCATCCAACTACTGATCAAACAAAACGTGCCTCTACTAATTTATGATTATCTTGAAACAAAACCATGAAACAAAAAAGTAAAAACAAAAAAATCAAATCTGTTAAAATATAAAAAATCTGATCAAATTTTGTTATAAATTGAGATACCGAAAAAACTATCTCTGCCAAAATAACTTCATCAAAACAACTAGTACATAAAAAACCACTTATATGAAATCTGAAAAAAAATACTTTAGGCTAAATTATGAAAAAAAGCTCTTAAAAACAACTTTCACTGAAAAACTGGAAAAAGTTACTAAATTTTTTAATATTTCAAAAGCATATACATCCAAAGAAAAATTCCATTCAGCCAATAGGGTATCCAGATGCTCTGAAAACAATAGGAAAGTCATAATACGCTAAGAAACTTAGCTAAAAAAACGAAAAACCGCAAAAAATTAAGAAAAATAGTTCCAATTTTCGCCATTTTTTGTCATTTTTCTCAACAAAAAAATGATTCTTACCCACAAAATTGCAACCAATTGTTATCATAAATTTGCTCAAGTATGAGGTGTTTCTTCAATACCCATTTGAGCCAGTATAACAAATTAATCGTCAAAAAAACGCTAAAATTAGCCCGAAAATCAGCAAAATACATTAAACATAACCGACTAACGTCGGGCGAATTGCTATCAAACGACCAGCGAGCGGTTGGCTTCGTCAGTAGCTAGCCACGGGGGGGGGGGGGTGGTGGGGGGTGCACCGGGGCCTGATGGGGGGAACACTGGGTTGGGTGGGGGTCAACAGGGGAGGAGGTATCTCAACCTCTAAGAACCACCCTTCACACCATAAAAATAAGTATAATTCTCCAAAATAGTTTGAGGTGAAACAGAGCTGAAAAGCTCTAAGAACACTTAATGCCCGCTGGGCGCTACCTGTTTATCACGTTTTTGAGGACGAAAAGTCAAAAGCGTCAGACCAAAAATCGGTCAAGCGAAAAATGGCATTAAAAAAAGACCGACAGGACTAATATAATTAATACAAATTTCGTTTGAGAGCAATTAAAAACCTCCGAATTATCATAAAATTCAAATAAATTTCCAGAAACCTTCAAACCACTACCAAAACCAGCCTAAAATTAAATCAAAATCATAACCAAACCTCCTAACCAAAAACATACCCGGCAGATTGCCGGAAAATAGCCACCGTTGATTCCAATAAGCATGACTGGGATTGAAACAACAGAAGATATTGAAAAAAAAGATTTTTGTACAAAAACAGATGTCCAATTTATTTTGATGGCATTTTGTGGTTGAACATACTTCTGTTTTAGAGAGAGGCTACAGGGGCTACCATCAAAAACAATAAGCATTAGAGATGGTAAATAAGACTTATAGGAACGACGTTCAAATAGCGGGCATCTAAAATTGGGCTTTATGGGTTTATCCCGTTTCTATTTCTGACATCTTTTTTTTGTACTAACTCTGTTCATTTTGAATTGCTTTGCTGAGCAACTGATGTTCAAAATCACTTTTAGCAGAATGAGAGAAGAGAGAAACTAGCCTAGAGAAGTCAAAAAGATTTCACGCAAAATGTTGAAAAGGCGGCAAAATGAGGTAAAGCAAAACTTTTTTTATTCGACGAAGTAAAAAAAATAGGAGCGCTATAATAGCCGGCTGATAAGATGAGGGCGGCTATTAATAAATGAAAACTGCTTTAAAATGCCGCACGTGAACAAAAACAATTCGCTCGCTGAGCTAAAATTTTTTCACACATCAATTTCTCGCTCGCTCAAAAACAGCGGTATGAATAAAAACCACTCTCTTTTCGCTCAACTCTTCACTTTTGAATTTTTTCACGCGTTTCATTTCCCGCTTCAAAAATCACTCCAATAAAATTGATTAAAAAAAGGACTTCTCCAATACTCCTCTTCGAGTCGTAAAAAGACGGCGCCCTAATACAATTGAAATTCTTTGAATTGTAAAAAATAGGAGCGCTATAATAGCAGGCTGAGAAGATGAGGGCGGCTATTAAACACTTAGCTGTTGCATTCGTGTCATTTTATTTTCATCCATTCATAGAAAAGCATGTTTCGAGTGAAACTGAAGGCATGTCATATGCAAGCATTAAATTAATAGAGCTTGTGGAAAACGCAGAAAACGGAAGGGGCGAATTTTGAGAGAAAGTAAAAATACCTTTAAAAGTTGCTCCAGTTTTTGGAGAATATTACATCAGAGCTTGACAATTTTGTCTCAATGAAAATGCTCAAAAAGTTTTATAGCAAGTACGCAAAGCGTCCCCAAAATAATATATGTTGGCGTACAGAAAGGCTGAAAACATAGTAATAGCGAAAGAATTGTTTGAAATAAATAACAAATGAATATTTAAACCTAGAGGAAACATATAGTTTTGTCTTAGTAATGACAGTATATGGAAAAATGTTATGTTCAATTGGATGTTCAGTTGCGTTCTTTAACAATGTGACACGATTATTTGTTAGCCTCTCAAGGTTTAAATTAAGCGCCCCAGTTGCAACTTATGCCATACTATAAAACTGATATAGCCAAAAAAATAATGAGACGTTGTGCAATTATGTCCGAATTCATTCTTTCGTTTGATAAATTTTGAATAACAAAAAACTTGGTTGCCACATTTATGTCCACTTGATAGTAATTGAGTCAAGCAGATCAATTGTACCGAGAATTTAATTGAACAGGTATCCAAAATAATCGCAGATTCTCGTTTATGCAAAAACAACAACCGAGTCTTCAATTAGTATGAAAACCGAAAAAACGACCGCTTTTAATTGATCTCTTCATTGGTTGAACAATGAGCAGCTAAATTGAGCTAATGGTCTCTACTCATTGCGCGATACGAAATTGGGACTCTGAGGACTGACAGACATTACCAACAAAACGATCGACATAATCTGAAACAACGGCCAAATTTTCGAAACAATATTTTTCCAGAAAAACTCGTAAACAAAATGGCGTTGACAAGAAAATGCAGATAGAAAAATTTCAAAAAAATATTTTAAGATAAAATAGCAAAAGAGCTTTAGAACGAAAGTGAAAGGCAGCTTGCAGTTTTACTCTCCCCGATTAGTTCAAATTAACATTTACAAAAAAAAATTACTTAAGCACAAAAAATTTTGTTAACTATTTTGCTTGCAACAGGAAAACTACTTCTATTACTGGCATGCCAATTGCGATACCAAGTTAACCATTTTCTATTGATAAATTTTTAAATTTTTAGCAGTCCTTTTGAAAATATCAAAAAAAGAAAAAAAGAAAGACGGTTGCTGACGTGTACAAAGAACTTCGTTCACTTGAAAAAAATTTTACAAGGGAGATGGTCGGAAAATAGCTGCCATTGGTTCCCATAAAACCGATTGGGATTGAACGAACAGAAAAACAGTGATAAAAATTGATTGTTGTACAAAAACATTTTAAAAGTGCGAACTATTTTGATTGGATTTCGCAGTAACGCATACCTTTGTTTCCTAACGAGAGGATGCAAGTGCTAGCATCAATACCATTAAACATTAGAGATGTCAATAAAAAATTTAAAGAAATTAGTTAAAGTAGCGGGTATCTAAAATTAGGCTTTATCGTATTATTCCTTCTCCATTTTAATTTCGTTTTTGAATACCGATTCTGACGATATTAGATTGCTTTGCTGAGCCACTGCTATTCAGAAGCATTTTGAGTACAAGAAGCGAAGAATGAAAATAGCCTGGAGAATATAAAAAGATTTCATGCAGAATGTTGTCCAAGATGTGAACTAAGGTAAAGTAAAACAAATTTTTGCATGACGAAGCTAAGAAAAACAAAGCCGGAACACTCCAAAACTGACACAGAGTAAACATTACTTTAGGCCCAAGACAACAACTCAAGGAAAAAATGAGCCTTTTAAATCTACTAATTATTTCCAAAAACCAAGAACGATTACATGAGAATTCCAAAAATGATATATGAAAAAAATCTGATATGTTGAGCTGCCGAAACCCCTATTGCCAAAACAACTCGCATATCAAATAATGTTTCTTGATGCTACAATAAGAAAAATCGAGGAAAGTGTGAAAAGAAAAAGTAAAATTGTTAAAAAACTCAAAAAGTCATAATTCTATCTATCGATTGTTATTCAAAACGGGACATTTTAGAAAAACTTTTCTGCTTGAACAGTGCACAATGCAACACCAGCCATAGAAAAACAAAAACAACAACCAAGTAAACAATGAAAAATCGGAAAGAATTTACAAATTTATGAAAGAAATTTCAGTAGAATTGGGATGAATAAGACCTTGAACCGTCAAGTCTAAAAACAACAGACAAAATTGGGCAAAACTTTGTTTAAAATTGAGCCATTTTTTAACAATTACATCTCAAAGTTAAAGCCTTGTAAATAGAGAACCTATACCATAACAATTAAGGTCAACCAAAACCTCCCCAGATGCTACAAAAAATAATATAAGATCACCAAAACTGCTTAAAAGCGCCCAACAGGGCAAAATGGCAACAATAGCTCAAAACTGCGCTTTAAAGTTTAATATTTTTGTCGGATGGTCAAAACGGATTCCAAACTAACTAATACTATTGAGATAAATAAGACAAACACTGTTATCCGATAAAACTAAGCTAAAAGATTTTAAAAAACGGCTTTGGAAAAGCCGCCCAATGTGATCAAAAGATTTTGCTCGCCCAGCCAAAATTTCACATCTATATTTCTCTCGCTCTCTCGCATAATAATACATGAACGAAAACCACTCTAAATTGTCTCTATGCCTTTGACGTTTGTTCACCAGATAGAAAATAAGAGCGCTATAATAGCCAGCTGAGACAATGGAGGCGGCTATTAATGAGCTAATTGATTTTTCGGGGGCTAATACACGTACTTAGACAACTAGATGGACAAGTGATCAATCCGTCCTGTTGTAGCGTACCATCAATCACAGAAGAGGCACATTTAACTGAAACAGTATTAAATCTGTTATGAAACAACTTTTAATGGACCAATTAATTAATTACATCAAAATATAAAGATTTTCAAAAGTTCTTGTGCAAAAAAGGACAAGATTCCTTTAATTAAAACTTTTTAAAAATCCATTGAGTTTAATTGACAATTAACTTGGTTAACATAAGGGTGGTTATCAATAAAACAGATCAACAGTTTATGGATCTCATGTCATCAGCGTTTTCTATTTTTCCACATGTAAAATGTTTTTATTCTCCCCACTTTGGTCAGGTAAGAATAAAAATAGTGTAAAGGAACTTAATGTTTTCTCCGATCTTTGATGTTTCTTCCTCTCTACCTCAGCCTTTTAACTTTCGTTTTTTAAATTCCTCTCGTTATTGAACTTGAAGTGAGCACAAGTCCCCTCCTGTTGTTAAGGAAGCTCCCATTTCTTTTGATCAGCATTGCATTGAGGTTGTAGCAGAAAAGATCACTTTTATGGGTTTATTGGGAGATACGAGTAGTCTTTATTGGGGATCAGGGTAGCCTGAAAGACTTCATTGGGAAAAACTATAGTGATAGGAGACAAAAATAGCAAACAGCAAAGCTACAGTTTTCCACTAGATCACACACAACAGCAGATAGCTAACATTCGGTAGTGTTTGGTCCTGTGGCATATGGCTGGCACTCATAGAACACTTCTGTGGCGCTGACAGCCGCGTCTACAAACGGGAACACGCATTGAGCATCACAGGATCCCTTCCAGAACTGCATGTGGAGACTTGAGAGACTGGGAGGCACGTTGTCATTGTTTCTGTCCAGGGTGAACTCCAGGGTATCAGTAGAGGGGGTGATAGTGGTAAACAGGGGCGAATCGGGGATTGTGTAAGCAGATAGGAGGAACTGAGAGCTTTGTAGAGTGCTACCCGTTAGAGAACATTCGTAGCTGAAAAGGAAAATCAAACTTTTGCCCAATTTGCACAAAAATTTCGAACTGTTTCAATGCTTCATTTCCTTATCCGCTAACAAAATTTTCGCCTTGATAAGTAGACTGACAAATTTATTAACAAATGGGGTTTCTTCCTGAGGAAAACAATCAGTCACTTTAAAACATTTGCATTTTCAATATATAATAGAAAGTTTTGATTGTTTCATTCAGGAGATCTTTCAAACAATAAGCAAAAATTTTTATCGCAAAGCCAGTTTTATACTCAAAACACAAACACATTTTCATCTTGTCTATGAATTCAAGGAAACTGTTATGTTCATTGTTGCAAAATTTGTTCCCATTTTTTAATCAAATTTCTAAAGAAGTTGTTATCCATTGGCTGTATTGGGTAATCCCGACGCTGGTAGAGCTAGCAGTTTTAAACTTCTAGTTATGTATATATTTTTTAAAAAAATATTATTGATATACTACAGCAGAAAAAATGATCTCGACTGGAGCCAGAAACTATAGCTCCAGATAACTTTGCTCCAATAATTGTGCTAAGATATTATAAGAGCGGGTTTTATGAAGCTGCACTAAAAAAAAATAATATGCTAATGCTAATATACAAAAAATATATGCTAGTGCGCCGGAGGCAGAAGAAGTCTTTAATACAACAGGAACAGAAACTCAGTTTTAACGAGAACTTTCTTCTTCAATACTTCTTTTTAAACTGAAACTCTCTCTTAATATGTATTAAACTTCTTTTAACGAATGGTTGTACATAAATTGTGTATATTACGGTGAATATGCTAATGGTAAATTGTGATTGCTGGTTCAATTTTTTTAAATAATTTTCTATAGTACGTCACTGGCATAACAATGATGTCACATAGCATAACAAAGTTCAGCCCATTCAAAGTCAATTGCTGTACTTATTGCTTGAATATGAATCTGTCAGGAGAAAAATCAGTAAGTCACTGTGCAAAAATGAAGGAAACAAACATTAGGCCAATGTGAAGTTGATGGAGTGAAGTTCAATTGTAGCCCATTTCAGCCTATGTATAAAGAAGTGTCAAATTATGTAATTAGCTTTTATTGTCAAAATGAACAGCTAGAAAATAAAGTCAGACGATGTGGTCTCGAATGACAAGCAAGGCGCTTGATTGAAGTGTAGCCTACTTCGTGAAAATGTGCACCAATCACGGCGAACTTTCCTTTTGCTTTTAGTAATTTAAATTGCCGCAGATCGATTTCAGCTGCTAAAAGTTGGTGATGACAATTAGATCACCGAAACTAATGAAGTCATGGAGAAAAGGTCTATGGCAAAGCCAAAGCGGCCAAATAAAAGTGTTGCACAAAAAACATAAACGACAAGAATTGCCTCAACCTTTGTTTGAAAGCGATTAAACCCATTTTCGAATATTTTATATAGCTTTTTATAGTTAAAGGACCACCAATTGAGTACACGTGTTCAAAATGGCAATATTGATTAGCAAAAATCAAAAAAAGGCAATAAAGCTGCCTGAAAAAAACAAATCAGTTAGAAAAGTCGCATAAAAGGCAAGCATAACTATAGTATTTGCTTAAAATTTTGTTTGAAAGAAGTCATCAGTGCTAACTTGGTCTCGACTTTGTACGTATAGAGGGCGGCGGGAGTTAGAGATGTGAGGTTGACGGGCAAAGTGACGTTAGTGGCTTGTCCATTGTTTGAAGTGACAGTGTATCCGTGAGAGACAAACCCAGCTGGATCCGTAGGGGGAGTACAGTCCAGTTCATGGGTACTCTTGTCCAGTTGCACCAGGGAACAAGCAGTCACTGGTTTAGGGTCTGAAAGCACAAGAGGAAAATGGTATCTTTGCTTTCACGGCCCTCCCCTCACATACACACAATTCAGCTGTAAAAATCAATGGATGTCAACAATAAACGTCACTGGGGCCTATAGAATCTGAATATTTAGGGTGGAGGTTTTACCCTATTCACAATTCCACAATTGATCCTAGAATCTATCTTAGAGAAAACTACTGGACTGGATAGTAACTTCACAAAACCTACTACTCTTTACTAGACTGAAGGGTTATACCAGACCCTCCGTTCAAGTCCTAAAGAAAGTATTTTCAGGCGCTATAGAACTGTTGTCAATTGCTAATAATAATGTTATTAAAATATGTTGGTAATGCCTTTCTATGTTATATGATATTTTAGCTTCTAAGAAATGCTTTACAAAATGAAATAAAATGGTGACTCTAAGATTGAGAATTATACCAGGTCCTCAAATCACTTTCTAATTAATCGATCAACCAATATACTTAAAACAAATAGTAGATGACGTGAAGAGCTCGTCGGTGTTCACTCCACAACCCAACCAGACGAGTATTAACCAAATTGATAGAACGTTAAGACATTGCCCATCAGGTACTTCAGGTTACTGCAGACCTTTTTAATTGTCTACTTGGTTCACCATTCCATACTACATGGGTTAACTTAACTTGCCAAGTCTTCTACGAGCAGGCAGGCCTACCCTCAGAGTGGCTTCACTATGCGGTCTCCTGGAAGGAGCTTGGCCGATTAATACTCTGAGAAATCAATCGTCTTGATGTTGTCCTGGACTCGGTGCTGTCCTCCAGTCCGTTAACCTAACTTAACCTAATTATTGATTGGTTGATCACTACTTTACTAGTCACCAAACTAATTTAAATCCAATAGATTGAAGCTAGATTGAGTATGATTTCAGATCCTTAGAGATGTTTTGTGAAGTTACTAAAGTTGTACAAGTACGCTTTTGATTAACAGAAAACCGAAAGAAACGATTAAGTTTTACCCAGTCCTAATTATTACAAGACTATGGTTCCTTCAATACAACTCGTTACAAATGCCTATGAGTGCCACGTATCAAAGTGTTTAACAAATATCTACTAGATACCAGTTTAAACTCTACTAATTTTTAAGAAAAGGTCCAAAAAGAGAAAGTAGTTGAAAATTTGCTAAGTTAAATTAACGAAAAGTATAATTACAAGGGTATACTAGTTTCAACAATTATTACAAGTTCAGTATCACGACAGAAATCTGTTAACTCACTCCGAAATTTCGATTATCACGACAATATAACTATTTTCAGACTGATTTTGGTTACAAAAATTGGCTAAAATTGAGCCGTATATATACTGCTAATCTATGTTTGGTTATGATAGTTTAGTCCTATTTTTACCAAATGTTCCGAATCTTTGTGAGAAAAAAACCTTTTTGGGAAAAGTTTTCAGAAGGTCATTCATGACTTTGATAACTTAGGCCCCTAATTTGGGTTTCTAATCCAATATTACGTGGGTGAGAATTTTGGTCTTCAATCCATGATATAATCTTTATCAGAATCAATATTTACTTATTCAACCATTCTCATCAGTTTAAACTTCTTTACCATTATTATCTTTGTACAGTTTCAAATTTAGAATTCGCTTTTGTGTTGGGAATAATTCAAGGTCAGTATTAATTTGGTTCTTTTCCGAAAAAAGCATAAGTTTAACTTTCCATTCCTACATCCCACCCATCCGGACTAAACTATTCTCCTGAATAGTACAAAAAAGTGAAATTAGAGTATAAGTCTATAAAAACACCATCACCATATTTTGGTACGACAGTCTTTTTTTTTAATCAGCGCTTGTCTCCTCATATCGCATTCTCTCAACTAAGTTTAATCTCTCCTCAAACTGCATGTCAGTTCCGATATCTCGTTGATCATCGTTAGGCAAAATATGAATAAGTTTCGTAGTGTTCTTGGACTGGTAACACTTCTTCCCTGTCCAGACAGCTAGAAGGACAAAAGCAAGACACCATAATGAGAAACCAAGCAGACCAGCCAGCTCTTTAAATGTATGCAGTGTTGACCCATGGCCAAAGGATTTGAAGTTGTTTTCGTCAGAAAGTTGTTGATGGATTTTGTCTACCATCTCACTGACTAATTCAGGCGTGACATCAATTGTAGGGTTATCCTTGAGTGCCGATCTGATCCTATGCAAGATCAAGTTCCGACTCTCTTCTGTAGGAGTGACCGCTGGAATGCTCGGGATGTCGAAAGCGGTAACCAGTAGTTCGGGAGTTGTGATTGTTGTTATTAGTCCACTGTGTTGAAGACAATATGCTGGATCGGGTAACATGACCAGTCCATTCTGCGGGTGAACCAGTTTTCCATTGCAGGGGGGATGCACTAGGCAACTTTTACAGGCTGGTACACGGTTTGAAAACTTTCTGCCCCCACTGTACGTTATGTTATAAAGAAATTGTTGATCGTCTGCCGCGTTGAGGAGGTACATAGAGTTCCCAAGGTAGATTGCTGTCGGTTAAATTGGCAATTCGGTTACTTCTCGTGTGCAAGTCTTCAAAGCAGCCACCTCGTGATTGTATAGGAGTGAAGTCAAGCAGAGTTGATCTTGCGCGCTCACTAACGCTACTGGCTTAGTGCAAAGTCTAAGCAATTGTGTCCCCCAACAAGACAGATATTCCTGACTCTTCATTTCGGCATAGCTTTCTTCTCGCCTTGATACGATCAAGTAGCTCCTTTCTAATTTTAGAGTTGCGGCCGTTGTTGTGTTCTTGATTGGTTGCGGCAGAGGGATTGCTTTGTAGCCATCGTGGATTGGTTCACCACTGTACACTGGCACCTCCATAGTGATTAACAGTCCGTGTGGATTGGAAAAAACATTTCTCACTAAGGGCAGGCTATAAAGTAAACTTGAGTGGTCGTATGGGATTGAACACTTTTTGTCTCCCAGCTTCAGAGTTGTAATTATTTTCCGCAAATCCACGTAGGGTACTAGTGCGTTTGGCAGTGTTCCTTTGGATAACACTCCAATGCTTGTAATAAACATGTTTCTCTGTTCCGTCAAATATAGTGTTTGTACTTGCAACTCACTGTGCATAGCATTGAGAGTCCACGATACGTTGTTAATTGCACTTTGGGCGCGAAAGGCATACATAAAAACGTCAGACCTTCGATGATCACAGGCTTGGGCTTGTTGTATTTCTTCCATTGTTTTTTGAAGCATCTCCAGGTTTGTTTGCAGAATCTCAAAGTTATCCTTTGAATAGTTTAGCACTTTTCGTGTGTCTTCATGAAGCTTCAAACTACTGCTGGCCATGACCTGAATAGACTCTTTTTCTTCGTTGTGCAGGTGAACCATTCTTGATTCCAAATAGTGCAACCGTCCTTCTAGTTGTTCCATTTTTCGCTTGGAGCTTTCACACAGACCAAAAATTGAGAGTAGCCTGCAGCCTGCTTTTTCCAGTAAGGGTTCCAAAGTTATCGCCGTCGCAGCTCCCATTGCAAACAGCAGTGGTGATCGTCTCTGTCGCTGAAGAGTGATAGTCTGGTTTACAAACGATGCTACTTCTTTGACAAGCTTTGTCCTTTCTTTCTCTGCTCTTTCGTATTCTATCTGAATAGATGAGATTATTCCGTCAAAGTGGTGCTGTAATAGTGCGCTTATTTCTGGGTTGTTGCAAAACTGGGAGCTCTTCCATGTTTTCTGTTCCAATCGCTGAAGTTTTGAAGAGAATTTATAAATTGGTCGGAGATCCAAGTTCAACAGCTTTGGAAGTGGGACTGCGATATCCACAGTCAGATATGAGTCAGCCAATGAAACTGGAGTTTGAGGTTGGAAGAGAACATGCGCAGTAGTTCGTGCACTCTCCGCTGTTTGCTGTCGTACCGCAAGTATTAATATAAATATCACAAAGTGGTACATCTAAACACTACTATGGTTAATTACTGCGCTAAACCTAGATAGCATTTTTCTGTATTAGAAAGAGTGCTACATTCTACAAAAATTTCCCCCAAATTCCCTGAAATGTATTCGAGCTAATTAGTTCTTTTCATAATACCGGTGTTAAGGTAACTTGCAAGATAGTTTTTTTTAATTTGGTGCTATTCAAATATGTTTTACGATTGCCCCCGTCGTTAATAGAAATTTCGGCTCATCTTTTGATCTTTACATTTTTTTAGGCAATGCTATATAGAGAAACTTAATCAAGTTTCTTTTTTTTAAAGACAAATATATATATATATATATATATATATATATATATATTATTTTTTTTATTCGTCGTCAATTCCGAATCGTTTTGGGTATTTCACTGCGCGCCTTTCTCGGGTTTTAGCGATGGAGTTTACTGTTTCGTCAGTTTTGGTTCCCAAAAGTTCTGCAAATGTTTTTGGTTTGCACATTTCCCTTTTGGCGCTTGCAGGTGTTGACTGTATTTCACTGAGGTCCCTCAAGACTTTTTTTGGCTTGTGTGGTCGTTGGGGCAGTGGTGTAGAGTCAATCTCTTTGGCTGGGGTTACAAAAGGAGTCTGGTTCTCTTGGGTTGTTGCTTGTTCCGGAGTGTTCGGTTCTGCTCCTATGTTAGTCTTAGTGGGCCTTTTAGTTGAATGTTCTCGCTCTGCAAAGAGATCGTAGAAAAAATCTTCATCTTCGTCCATCCATTTGAAGGGACTCTCTTGTTTGGGTCGTTTTGATATAACTTCTGGAGTGAAAGTTTGATTGTTTACTTCAATGGGAACTTCCTGGTCATTTGTATTCTGGCGGCTGGGCCATTTCTACTGATGTGATGATCTCGTTTCCATTCTGGGTAAATCGTCTTCCTCCTTCACAGGCTTCAATCGATTGTAGTGGACTATCTGCCATTTCTTTGCATTCGCATCCTTTGAAATTTTGTAATTGACCTCTGACGTCTTCTCAATGATGTTGTACGGTCCGTCCCATGGAACGAAGAGTTTTTTTGATTTCGCTTTGTGGGGTGCAAAAAGCCAGACTCTCTCTCCCGGCTTCAATTCCTCTCCAAAAACGTTTTTCTGATACATATCTTTCTGTCTTTCTTGCTTGTAACCAAGTGTCTCTCTAGCATTCATATGTGCTTCTCTGAATTGCTCGTTGAGCCATCTTGCGAATTCGTATTTGGCAATTTCGTGACCAGGTGCTTTCGGGAGTAGCAGGTCAATCGGGTATTTGCATTCTTGTCCAAACACAAGGGAGAATGGAATCTGTCCTGTTGTTTTGTGTACGGTCGTATTATAGACGAAGTTGAGATAGGGAATCATTTGATCCCAGCTACTTGGATTGTTTGCGCAATAATTGGAAATAACATCCGCAACAACTCTGTTGTGACGTTCTACCATACCATTTCCCTGCGGGTGATATGGAGATGTTCTTGTCTTCTCTATTCCAAAAATTTTGCACACTTCTAGTAGCAGTTCGCTGCAGAAGTTTGATCCTTGGTCGGTGTGTAGGCAATCAGGTGCTCCAAACGTCAAAACCCATTTCTCCACAATTGCTCTAGCAGCATCTTCGGCCGTAGTTCTTTCTAAGGGAACGCAAACCACGTATTTTGTGAAATAGTCCGTCAACACGAGTATGTATTTTGCACCGCTTGTCTTCGCTCGGGTAACAGGACCTAGGATATCTGCTGCCACTTTGCTGATTCGGATCCCAACGTTGATGGTCTGGAGAGGGGCTATTCTTTTCTTTCCAGCGGTACTTCGTGCTTGACACAGGGTGCAGTTCTCACATTTTCGTTCAATGTCTTTTCTCATATTGGGCCACCAAAACCTCTGTCTTGCCCTGTCCAAGGTTTTTTGAAAAGCAAAATGGCCTCCACTGAGTTTTGAATCGTGAAGTTGTTCCAAAACTGTTTCTCTGAGTCCCTGCGGTACTACAAGTTGTTTTTGTGTTGTATTGCTTCCTTCTACATGCCACTTCCTGTACAGCACGCCATCAGTCAGTTCCATCTGGTCCCAAAGGCCCCACATTGCTACTGCATCTTCTCCTTGTGCTATTGCGTTTGCCTTCTTGATTTTTAAGTCTCTCAGCGGATTTTGGTCTGGATGTTTCTCAGCGTTTGCCCATTGCAAGATGAGACGTAAGCAGGGATCGTTTCTTTGAGCCAGTCTAAGTGAGTTTACGTCTTCTTGAAATTGGATACTCATTGGTTCGTTCGTGTCCTCTGCTGTAACTAAATTAATTCTTCCGAGGGCGTCTTCCAAAGAGTTAGCTGATGGGCAACTTCCAAACATATCCAGTCTCTCAGCTTCAGTTAGCTCAGGTGTGATGCTGCACTGTCTTGACAGTCCATCTGCATTCCCGTGCTTGTCTCTTGGTCTATGTACTACTTGAAAATCAAGCTCTTGCAGTCTTTGTAGCATCCTGAATATCATTCCGTCATTGTTTTGTCTAAATAACCACTGTAGCGATGCATGATCTGTTCTGAGCACAAATTGAGTTCCCCAAATGTAAGGCTTGAACCATTTCATCGCCTGAATGACTGCTAATGCTTCTCTTTTTGTTGTTGAGTAACGACATTCTGCTGGGGTCAAAACTCTGCTTGCGAAAGCCACTGGGTATTCTACTCCATCGACAATATTCGAGAGTACTGCCCCAAGACTGTTGTCACTTGCATCCGTGTCCACAATAAAAGGAGAGTTGTAGTCCGGATGCTTGAGTACTGAGCTATCAATCAAAGCCGCTTTCAGTTTTTCGAACGCATTATGGCATTCAGGGTTCCAAGTGAAACGGCTGTTCTCTTTTGTTATCTGGTGAAGAGGTTTCGCTATCCCAGCGAAGTCTTTGATGAACCGTCTGTAGTAACTGCAAAATCCAATAAAAGACCTCACTTCGGTAACGTTTTCTGGTCGTTTCCAGTCCCGTACTGCAATGAGTTTGTTTTCATCTGGTGCAATTCCCTCTGGGCTCAGTTTGTATCCCAGATAGGTTACGGATTCTTGAAAGAGGCGGCATTTCTTGGGTTTGAGTTTAAGATTGGCCTGGCGAAGAGCGTGAAAAACGAGGCGCATGTGTTTTTCGTGTTCCTCCACATTCCTACTAAACACCAGAACGTCGTCCAAGAAGATGAGGACAAAGGAGAAGAGATATTCATTGAAGATGCTTGTCATAAGTCGCTGGAAGGTTCCCGGTGCATTGCAAAGTCCAAATGGAAGTCTGAGGTACTCATAGTGTCCACCATCGGGAGTGACGAACGCAGTTTTTGGTATAGCACTCTCAGCTAATGGGACCTGCCAATATCCAGAGGCTAGGTCGAGGCTTGAGAAAATCGTTGCTCCGTGAAGATGATCCAGTATCTGGTCAATTCGCGGAAGGGGAAAAGCGTCTTTCTTTGTTACTTCGTTTAGTCGTCTGAAGTCTGTGCACATTCGATTGCTCCCATCCTTTTTGGTAACGAGAACGATTGGTGCACTGTACGGGCTGTTTGATGGTCGGATAATGTTTCGTGCCAACATGTCCTCAATCTCCTTCTTAACCACAGTGATCTTTCCAGGTGCAAGTCTATGGGGTGCAAGCTTGAACCAAGTGTGTCTGTCCAAGTTCGTTGTCGTTCATTGCAAACACATCTCTGAACTCTCGTAGCAGTGTTCTTCTGTCGTCTGTTTGTTGGTTTCTGTCTGGAATTGCTAAAGAACAAATCTGTTCCAACTCTTCATCGCATGATAGGGTTAGGTTTGTTTCTGCAGTTGCCCTGTGCTGTGTTTCTTCCGTTGTTTCAATTTGATCAAGACCAGATTCTGCTTCCGTCTCACAAATATGTACGTGCCTGGGGACTTCAGGTTTATAGGCAAATTGCAAATTTACAACATTGCTTTCTTTCTCCATCATGAGCTGCTTAGAATGGAAGTCGGTTGATACTTTATTCTCCTCCATCACCTGGGTTCCAAGTATCAAAGGCACGTCTGTGTTTGGGGTCACCAGGAGATCAGCTTTCACTTTAACCCCGGTGTCGAACGTTATTTCGCCAGTAAAAACGCCAAGTATTTCGAAAGGATCATTGGTGGCCGAAAGAACTTGTTCTCGGAAAGGTCTTAGTTCGCTGAGGAAAGGAACGCTGTTCGTACTGTGAGTAAGCTTTTTCTGATAGAATGTTCACATTGCTCCCAGTATCCACTAACGCTTTGTGTTTATGTCCGTCAAGATCAACCATCACGTAGACTGTAGGTCCAAAGACTGCTTCGGCTTGAACTTCGTTGATATTGCTCAATTGTTCTGGGTTCGCTCTCTGTAAAATGCTTTTTATGATTGGTTGTCTATCGGTGTCCAAGTTTGCGGGTAAACCAGGTTGTATTGTTCCTTTCTGTGGGCACTGATTGGACAAGTGCCCAAACTCGCGGCAATTATAGCACTGCATCGCAGACGTTCTGGGTCGAAAGCCTTCCGGTCTTCCCGGACTTCTACTCTGAAATCTGGGTTGACTTGATTCGGATAGAAATCTTGTTTGGGTCTCAAGAATCTTCTCCATGATCTGTGTATGTCGCTTTTGCTGCTCTAGCATCTTATTGAAGCTTCTGGTCTGAAACTCGATCATTTGATTGAAACCCGATGACAGACTGGTGTTGAGTGCTCTAAAGTCAGCTGCTACTGACTCATCATGATCCTGTTCACCCTTTGTCCATCTCACATGTCCGTTTCTTCGTCCTCGCAGTCGACTGGATTCCGCTTTACTGATGGCGTCTAGAGCAATGGCCCGTTGTGTAGCTGCATTGAAGCTTCCCGGTTCTTCCTTCAGGAGTGTGTATCTGATTTCGCTGTCCAACAGTCCGTCCACAAAGGCATCTTTGATTGTTTCCTGTCGTCCCGCAACATCAAGATGAGCATTGGCTGCCCCTCCTAACTTACGAACTTGCCTTGAGAACTCTTGGATTGACTCTGATTCCAATTGTTGAAGATTTTTGAATTCGGTGCGTGCACTCCTTGCATTGGGAAAGCCGCCGATTCTGTTGTTAAGAGCGTTCAGAGCTCTCGCTATGGTCGGGGCTGGTTGTCCTTGCACTTGTTGAAAGTAATGATTGGGGAGGTTGTAAAACTCATCTAACGCATAACTGTTCAAACACGTGGGCAGGACCTCGCGTTGTCTCTGGTCATCCCAATTATTGGCAATTGACATGGATTCAAAGTGCCGAACCCATCTTTCGAAACTCTCGAAGTCGCGGCTGGGGTATCGGAGGGGTGTGAGAAGGGGTGGTGCTACGACTATTTGCTGCTGATTGTTCGCCTGGTTCTGTTGTTGCTGTTGCTGGTTGTTTGGTGCGTTGTTCATTTTTGGTAATTGAAGTAATTTTCGATGCAAAACCAAATGACACAAAAAAATATATAGATGAGTTTTACCTTTGGAACGTATTCCAAAGATTTAATTCATCGGTTCTCTAAAATTCTAAATTTTTGTTTTTTTTTTAAAATGCAAAACCGCCTTCTAATCAGAAGAATCCCTCTGTGGTCGCCAATATGGAATCTGAATATTTAGGGTGGAGGTTTTACCCTATTCACAATTCCACAATTGATCCTAGAATCTATCTTAGAGAAAACTACTGGACTGGATAGTAACTTCACAAAACCTACTACTCTTTACTAGACTGAAGGGTTATACCAGGCCCTCCGTTCAAGTCCTAAAGAAAGTATTTTCAGGCGCTATAGAACTGTTGTCAATTGCTAATAATAATGTTATTAAAATATGTTGGTAATGCCTTTCTATGTTATATGATATTTTAGCTTCTAAGAAATGCTTTACAAAATGAAATAAAATGGTGACTCTAAGATTGAGAATTATACCAGGTCCTCAATTCACTTTCTAATTAATCGATCAACCAATATACTTAAAACAAATAGTAGATGACGTGAAGAGCTCGTCGGTGTTCACTCCACAACCCAACCAGACGAGTATTAACCAAATTGATAGAACGTTAAGACATTGCCCATCAGGTACTTCAGGTTACTGCAGACCTTTTTAATTGTCTACTTGGTTCACCATTCCATACTACATGGGTTAACTTAACTTGCCAAGTCTTCTACGAGCAGGCAGGCCTACCCTCAGAGTGGCTTCACTATGCGGTCTCCTGGAAGGAGCTTGGCCGATTAATACTCTGAGAAATCAATCGTCTTGATGTTGTCCTGGACTCGGTGCTGTCCTCCAGTCCGTTAACCTAACTTAACCTAATTATTGATTGGTTGATCACTACTTTACTAGTCACCAAACTAATTTAAATCCAATAGATTGAAGCTAGATTGAGTATGATTTCAGATCCTTAGAGATGTATTGTGATGTTAAAAAAGTTGTTCAAGTACGCTTTTGATTAACAGAAAACCGAAAGAAACGATTAAGTTTTACCCAGTCCTAATTATTACAAGACTATGGTTCCTTCAAAAGAACTAGTTACAAATGCCTATGAGTGCCACGTATCAAAGTGTTTAACAAATATCTACTAGATACCAGTTTAAACTCTACTAATTTATAAGAAAATGTCCAAAAAGAGAAAGTAGTTGAAAATTTGCTAATTTAAATTAACGAAAAGTATAATTACCAGGGTATACTAGTTTCAACAATTATTACAAGTTCAGTACCACGACAGAGATCTGTTAACTCACTCCGAAATTTCGATTATCACGACAATATAACTATTTTCAGACTGATTGATTTTGGTTACAAAAATTGGCTAAAATTGAGCCGTATATATACTGCTAATCTATGTTTGGTTATGATAGTTTAGTCCTATTTTCACCAAATGTTCCGAATCTTTGTGAGAAAAATACCTTTTTGGGAAAAGTTTTCAGAAGGTCATTCATGACTTTGATAACTTAGGCCCCTAATTTGGGTTTCTAATCCAATATTACGTGGGTGAGAATTTTGGTGTTCAATCCATGATATAATCTTTATCAGAATCAATATTTACTTATTCAACCATTCTCATCAGTTTAAATTTCTTTACCATTATTATCTTTGTACAGTTTCAAATTTAGAATTCGCTTTTGTGTTGGGAATAATTCAAGGTCAGTATTAATTTGGTTCTTTTCCGAAAAAAGCTTAAGTTTAACTTTCCATTCCTACAGGGCCCAAATCAGACGAAATGTCTGTTGACTATGACATATGTAACGAAAAACATTTCCTGTGTAAAATTTTTTGGAGAAAACAAAGACCTTTCCCATTATAAATCCCCACCCCGGTGGTTCTCGAGCCCATAGACCCCGCATTACCGCAACAATACCAGTGACAGTGGGCTCCAGGCTCGAATTTTTAACCCAAAAAAGATGTAAGAAAAGGGGGCTTATCGAGACATTTTGGAAAATTCCTCTCAGAAATCATACATCATTGTTAATTGGTTGAAAACGATGTAAGAGTGAGGGGGGTAATGGGTTGAATTGTGGAGCGAATTTGAGGTAAGAGTGGAGAGGTAGGGGAGGGGGTAATACGGTAACATTCAATCTATTCAAAATTTTTTTACAATAAAATTCAAATTCAGAGTAGCTTCTATATTGAGAAAGAGCCAAAGAAACAATTCTGATTCAGTATGTCTTACATGTGCAAGCAGAAACGTATGAGGGGTCAGATGGTATTGACTGATAGGAAGCGACAGCTTTGAACGTATACTCAGAAGCAGGTGTAAGTGAGTTGATCGTATGAAACAGGTAATCCCCAGTTGACAAGAAACTGGAGGAATAGCCAGGCGTCAGGGGAGTATCTGAGCCTGAGGTTTCATTTTGGGATAGGATTACAGATATTCCCGATGTGCCCACATCTGCTGCATTCATTTGGTATTGGAGGAATATGGAATCGAAATCTATGGCAGTGGCGTTGATTGTCGGGGCTTCAGGTGCTGAAAACACAAATATTGCCAGAAAAAAAGTTATGCTTTCAATTTATATCATTTTAAAATTAAAAAGCAATCAACGTATGATTTAAAACTAAAAAAAATGGCCAAAAAGTACTGGTTTTCATTAATATCATTTTGTATCAAAAAGAAATGTAAAAATTGATTTTTAACTGATAACTTGATAGCTCTTTTACACAGGACACTTCTCGTTCAAAAGTAAAGAAAAAATTCTAATTAACCTATCATGTATCTCAGTTCTCAAAATTAACAATTTTGTACAAGGATCTAAAGCTGCTTTAATGAAGTAGCCATCATTTCAAGGGATTATGGGAACAGTACAAACACAATTTTGATAATCTTTTAATAATCTTTTTAGTAACTGGGCCCAAATTTAATTTCCCTTTTCTAAAATTTGTTCCTAAATATGGCCTTCTATAAATTGGAGTCTTCGATATCAAATTCACAACAGATTTTTAATCCAGTTCATTTCTATTCACAAACAGACATCAAATGAACCACTATAACAAAAATTAACCATGTATTTGAAAATTAACGACCCAAAGGGGGCTTTTGATTTTCAGTGGGTTACGTCGACCAAGCTGCAGTATATTTGTGCACATGAACTTTGAATTATCGATTGTAACGTTGAATTCAATGTCTTTCTTTTGACCTAACTTTATTTCACCATTGATTGAGTATTGATGGATCGTCTTCTTTGATCGATAGTTTTGATGGAGTATTTTTGAGAGACAGCGAGAGCGAGAGAGGAAGAAAAAGAGAAAAAAAGTGGGTATAAATTAATTTTCGCAGACTGGGCAAAAAAACTTTTCGTTCACATAAGGCATTTTTAAAGCAGGTTCTTCTTCTGGCTTATTTTTCTCACCAAAATGGTTCAACTAGGTTGCAGTACAAGTTTTAATGGAATTTTTTGACTATTTTGGCGATTTGAGATTTAAAAATTCTTGTTTCAAACTGTTGTTTTGATTTTTCTACTTTCAAGCCAACAGTTTATGTGCTCACCCCAGTCGATTTCGAATGATTATCTTTCAAGATTCTGGCAGATTCTGCCAGAATCTTGCAAGATTATGCATAATCTTGCAAGATTCTGCCAGAATCTTGCAAGATAACCATTCATTCTGCCAGAAACTTGCAAGATAACCATTTATCTGTCAGAAACTTGCAAGATAACCATTTTTCTGCCAGAATCTTGCAAGATAATCATTTTGCTGCCAGAATCTTGCAAGATAGCAATTTTTATGCCAGAATCTTACACGATAATCATTTCTCTGTCAGAATCCTCTAATATATCCACTTTTTTGCACAAAATCCTACAAGATGAATTGATTAAGGCGGGTAACTCTCTGACAGCAAGAGATTTGCGCGAAAGCTCTTCTAAAGTCCTTCGAAGCTCAAAAAAATGGCAAGCCGTGAATAATCATATTTTTGGGCATTGGCAAGAAAACTTAAGTGCAAGGAGCAGAATTAAATGAAAGGAAGCTGTTTAAGATACAAAGAATAATATCACATAATTTTTATCAGAAAAGGTAATATAGACGTGTAGTTTTTTAAATCTTGATAAAGTTGAAAAAAAAAAACAGTTTTTAATTGTAATATATTTTGTGTTGACAGTTCTCAAAGGCAGATCTTAGTTTGTTTTCTTCAGATAATTCATTTTTCCAGATTCAAAATCTAATTAAATTTATTATTTTTCTTAAAAAACACGCAACTTATTCTTAAGTAAATTTTTGGTCAAAATGAAATGTGTTTCCAAATCAGGTTGAGTTGCAACCGTTCTCTGGTGCTTCAAAAACAGGCTGATTTCTTTCTTTAGGTTTGGTCATTATTAAATATCGTTATCTCTAACACCTCTTGATAACAAAATCAACAAACATTTTGAGAAAATCAATCAAATTTGACACATCTTTCGTTTTCTTATTCTAATTGTATCAGTACTCTTCTGTAGAATGAGAAAATTCTGATTTTTCTATGTTAAGTTCAAACCAGATAAAACAATTTTATTTATACTGGCTTGATGACTGCTATAATGCTGAGAGCAATATTTTGGCGAAACTGTCGGGTTCGCCCATTTTTTAAAGCTTTGTTTCATTTCCTCAAGTTTGTGGTGTTTCCTGTGGGTATAATGCAAGTTAATGGAGGACCTATATATAATTTAGTACGTATGTATTGAGATGGCGCATAATTTTAGGTCTTTTAGTAAAAACAAATTTTCAAATCGCATCATAATCCAAATTTGTATTTCTCTCTTCCTTTTTCTAATAGGAAAACAACTGCTACATCAGAGTCAGTAGAGTTCAGATTGGACCGAATTCTTAGTTATCGCATCAACAACATTTGTTTTAAGTTTTCAAAGTGGTTTTCAAAGATTATTTCCTAAATTATTTTTTGTTCAAAATCTAAGAGTCCAAATCATCAACCAGACGGTTAAAAATTGTTTTCTAGGCCAAATTGGTTGTTTCCTGTCCTAAAAGGTGTGCTGGGGAGTTCAGAGGAAAGCTTTTATCATTCGGAGTTAATCAATGACTGTATTTCGTAGAAAATTGTCTTTTTACTGCCTGAGCATTAATTGTTCCGACCCCTCTTGAGGGGGGGGAACTATATACTCAAATGGGTTATTTTGTTCAGTCAATTTTGGCCGATCGATATATTCATCGTAGAGAGTTGAAGAGTTGAGACTGGTATCATTAGAAAGCTCGTCCAGCGTAGAATATGGAATTAAAGCGATTTTTTTTATTTTCGTTTTTTAAAGGGAGATATTGAGGTTTAAACTTTCGAGAAAATAGAGTGAATTCCGTTGATTTCATTCACCTTTTTTCGAAATTTTTGACTAAAATTTCGCCAATTTTGATAAAATTTAACAAAATTTTTCAGGAAAACGTTGTTGATATTACGTTTAAAGACAAAATATATTGTCGGCTATTTTCAATGAATTTTATTGTCACAAATTCCGGCCAAATATTTCACAAAATTCAGACTTTTTCATCAAAAACAGCACGAAATTAGTTTCTTTAGTCCACTCTGAATAAATTTGCATGAAGTGCACACCCAAACACCACTAACACAATGTTTGTGGACTAAAAAGGGGGCTAAGTCTACGTCAACTTCCGTTGAGAGTGCTCTGTAGTTAAAACTTTTCCGTTTTTTGCTAACTTTATTATTTGATTATCAAAAATGCAGCATTTACTTTTCAATTTTTCAACTAACAAATTATATATATCTACAACTTTCGAAAAATCAATTGTTCCTAATGGACAAAAAGCTTTAGCAGAGCTAGTTTTGGGCCAATCTTGGACTGTTACAATCCAAAAAGAATTCGGATTGTCATCACTCGGTTTTTTATATAAAAAATTCGACCTTTTTTATATTAATTTAATAACAGAAGATTTCAAATCAAATCTCACTAGTGATAGGTCCTACTGGCTTCTTAATTAACTCCAAATTATTTCTTCTAGATGATTGCTTGAAAGCTTATGGTCGTTTTGACTTTTAAAATACTTGATTTTTAAATAAAAATGGCTTATTGAAATTTGCCTCCATTTTTCTCTTAATTTGGTCAACTTATGGCTTCGTGTCAGCAATCAAAGAGTGCTCCTTCTGTCTGCTGATTTCAAAATTAGTCTTTATTGCAGTTTTACGCCTTAAGTTATGGTGCTCTGGCTTTGATATTACTAGATTTCACAATTTTTTTTTAATTTTTAGGTTTTTGCCCAATTTTCATGTTTTCCAGTTTTGTCAAATTATCGCGTTATTGGCGGTTTATACATCAAATTTTTCAGCGTTCAAAATAACGCACAATTGATAATATTTAAATCCTTAAAGATATTGATTGTGGTTCTTTACCACTTCGACAATACTTTCTCGAAAAATTTAATTGAAATTTTGTTTTAATTTTTTCTCTATTTGTCATTTTTACTTTTTCTTTTTAGTCGTATTTAATTTCCTGTATAATGACCCGGTTAGATTTTCATGGAAAAGTAGATGAGTCGATGTCCTGATATTAGAAGATAGACGATGGCTTTCATGACTTTGAAAACAATTGTTTTCCGAAATGAAAAAAAAAACAATTCAACTTCGCAATTTTGTTCATTTTATTGTCTGTTTGTTACCTGGTCTCGTTTATTAAAGATTAAAGATGACATTATTTTTGTCAAGGGAAGGTGTCAAAAGGGATTGGTGTCACCAAATCTATTGTTTTTAAAGAATTCGTTATGACTTTACTGGCTTCGACACGGGTTTTTCACAAAAAAAGTAAACTAATTTTTGAGTTTTGTCATATTTGCCGTTCTTTTTGTAGACGTAAGACATCATCTGGATAATTGCAGGTCTTGAGGGTTTCCTTTGGAAAAATATACGAACGTATTCAATTTCTTCATTTTTCAATTAATGGCTTTCTTGTCTTTGGAGATAAATATTTTTTCGATAAAAACAAGTATTACATAATCTTGCTTTCTTCTTTTTTGTCTAATTGTAACCAAGTTTCATTAATGAGAGGTCACATAATACATTTCAAGGAAAGTCCTCAAAAGACATTGGTGTCACTAATTCTAATGTTTTAAGAGAATTCGTTATGACATTACTGTCTTCCACAGGAATTCTTCACAAAAAAATAAATGAAATTTTGATTCTTGTCATATTTGACGTTCTTTTTGTAGACGTAAGACATATTCTGGATGATTGCAGGTCTCAATGGCTTCTTTTAGAAGAATGGACGAACCTATTTAAATTTTTCATTGTGTAATTAATGGCTTACATGTCTTTGGAAATAAATTTTTTTCGAAAAAAAAACAAGTATTACATAATTTTGCATTTTTCAATTTTGTCTAAGTGTTACTTAGTTTCATTAATGAGCGATCACATAATACATTATTAGTGTTTGACGATGTTGCAATCGAACATATTTTGGTGGCCAAAGTATGGCTTTATGGCTTCCAAAGCATTTTCTGGCAAGTTTTAATTGATTTTTTGTTTGTTGTCTATTTGTTGTTCTTTTCGTAACAGCATAGAAAAATGAATATCGAGAGTTCATAATTACCTTCTATAGAAGCACAGGTAATTGTAAACCTATGGGATATTTTAGTTGATTCCTAATAGTTTTCTTTACTTTGAAATTAATTGTTTTTTTTTAAATTCAGCGAAATTTCTAACTTAAAAGAGTCTGTGCTTTTTTGTCTAATTGTTACCACGCCTTGTTATGAACTGGTGAAAAACCATTTTTTTCTGTTAAATTACAAGTTGTTTTGTTTATTTTCAGTTTTATCTGACGCTATTTTGACTTTGTTATTAAGTTTTGTTTTTTTTGAACGGACATAAATTTTTTCATTTAATTAATGTTTGTTGTTGTTGTTTGATTTTGCCGTTCGTCTTCGCTCACTTTCTTAATATCTGCATATCTCATCAATCTAATGCATCATTTTTTACTCCACTGAGTTATTTGCTTAGGAGGCTATCTTTTTTTTTGAAAAAAAAAAGCCAGTTTTTTTTTTGAAAAATACTTGAAATTTTGTGTTTTTCTATCTGTTCCTCTTTTGGTAGACAATTATGCCAAAAATTATGGATGAACGGGGTCGGAAACTTATGTGCAATCGCACATTACCGAGCCTCTTTGTTTGTTATAGTTGTTAATTTGGCCACTTTTGCTTTTACTTTGAAAATCACTCTGAGCTAAAATTTTTTCAAAACACGCCAGGAGTTTCTGTTTAAGTTTATTCTCGAGAAAAAAAAAAAATAACTGGAGTCATATACCTAATAGATTTTTTAATAAAATAGATGTTAAAAGGGAAAATTTTTTATCGGAAATTCTTGAAGCTTATAATGGTTTGGTAAGTTTTATTTTGTCTATATCAGATAGCGTGATCAGCTTCTTATTTTGACTCGTTTCAGAAAACCTTTGGGCTATGCTATTTTAATCAAAATGTTGGTGTGAGAGCGGAGTGGATTAGGCAGATAGTGGTCTTTTGTTCATACTTATAATTTCAAGAGAGCTAGATATTGAGACCTAAAAAACTTAAAAAGTTCTAGCAAATTTTTTTGATCACACAAGGCTTGGTCAAAAGTTTTCTTTGATTTTGATTAATTTTGTTACCAATGACTCTTTAATGGGCTATATCAATTATATTAAAGCTGTTTTGAAAATTTTAGACGCATATATAGAGTTTAAGAAATACTCGCTCACTAATTTATTTTCAAAATGACAACAGTTTTGTTGATTTCTAAATGTATCAAATATACCAAAATTATAACAAAAATGTAATTATTTTGGTCAAATCTTGTCTTTTTTCTCATTTTCTTAAAAATTGGGGAAGTCTGTAAGCTTATTACAGCTTATCTAAATTTGTACGATATTTCTTACTGCATGAGAAAAAACTTTTCGTTTCTATGTTTAGCTAACCAGTGTAGACGGTGATACTCGCATTGGGTCCATAGACAGGCTCCCCCACTGCGGTAGAGAGGTCGAAACAGCCGTAGGTGACAGCGGATACGGAGAACGTATATGAACCCGAAGAGCTCAAAGTCACGTTTGGGCTTGAGGCGTTGATCCTGT
>NW_027452572.1:0-18551 GCF_964194025.1 Convolutriloba macropyga | reverse complement strand
TGAAATAGTGAAGAAATGGTATGTTGAATATGGAGGGAATAGTGTTGGGAAGGAGATAGTGTAAAATTGGTCAGATTCTGTTCCAATGCATTTTTTTTATCCTTTTGCGAGTCTGAGACGGCAAAAGTGGCACTAATTTTATTGGATTTTTGCCCGTACAAGTAAATGAGATATGATGAAAATTATTTACTCATTTTTTCATCTTTTTTGATTGAAAAAGAAAATCAAATTGTGCAGAAAAGCTTGTAGCTTTTGATGTAAGAATGTAGAATGAAATAGTTTTTCTTTGTCCAAATGAAATATCCAAATTGTGCCAGATAAATTTGGATTAAAAATTCTTTAGTATTTGAGGCAAGTTATACGGTATTTTTTGTTGATATTTTTTAATTTTTCATGTCTTATTTAAAAATATAAAAATTCCGAGAGAAAACCCAAAAAACATCTGTCATAAGTTAGAATCTCCTTTATTGACAAGTCTTCACCTTACAATATTGTTTTGATTCTTTCTATATGAACTATAATTTAGATTTCGGTGAACTAAAAAAATTAGGAGAGAATAATATAAGAAAAAAAATTTGTCGTCTTCACCGGCAATTGAAACAATTTTTACTTCTCATTAGCATCTCCTTGAACGGTTCATGAATTAATGCAAAGGTTGGTAGCCAAGATAAGGTTAGAGCAACCACAATATCGAATCAATTTCGGAGTTCTATTTGAGTTCTATTTTTAACATATCTGTACCATCGAAAAAAAAAAACAAAAAACGAAGTTTTTCAATGCCATAAAATAATTGTTGCAATTCTGTCAACCTCTTTTAAAGGATTGTGCGCTATCTAAAACGCATTTTGTCAATTTAAACAAATTACCCAAGTAAGTTTCTTCTGGAGAACAGCAAAGAAACCAAGACGAAAATACAAATAAAGCAAGTGAAAGTGACAAAATTATTAAATAATCAAAAGGTTGGAGACAACGTTTGAGTGAAGAACGGTAATTTTCCGTCAGTTTGCCAAACAGTATGTTTATTTTTCATGTAAGGATTCACCTATCTTTGACCACGCATCAAAAGAGATGTTTGTGTTAAAGCCTACTTGTACAATTGAGATATTTCGTACTAATTAAAAAAGAATCGTTACGGTGAGTTTCCACAGGTGACTGATATACTAAATAGTGGCTATGGTTGGTTGCACTTTGAATACAATTTCTTTTTAAACTATTTATGATATGGAATCTTCTGTTCAATTAGAGTGCTAATGGTGGACTGTGAAGAAGGTAATAAACGAGAAAGAATAACTGAAAAATTTTAATACAGTTATACAGAACATGAACGAATGTTTGTAAGAAAAACTCATGTGTGCAAGATAAATGAAAAAAATCTTCACAGTTTTGAATTTAGATTTCAAATTGCTCAATAAATTTTTAGATTTCGCACTTTAAAATTAGATTTTGATTGTACTCGAGATTAGACAAGTGACCTCCACCAATTGGCTTTCCACACAATGCACTGATGAAGCCATAAATATACAATAAATTTTTGTTAGCTTTGGCGATATGTCTGCTGCATAAACTGCGAAAAGAAGAGTATTTCAAACGGTCGCCTTTTCCAATAATTGTGTTGTTTTCCCAATTAGCAAAAGAATTGAGCTTACTTTGCACCAAAACGTTTTATGTTGGTTGCCAATACGCCGTCAAATGTAGGTGAAACCAAAACTCAGCAACCTATGAGATCTGGACGAAAAAAAAAGATATGAGAGTCTTTTTAACTTAACAGTGAGTTGGAGACAACATGAAGTGCTTGGTATAATTATCCAGAGTTATACAATGCCCAATTTCGATTTTTAAAAAACCAGGCCAGGGCATTAAGAGTTTTGAGGTAAATGCAGTGTTAAAGTTTGTTGTGACAGAAGTCCAGCCTATACGGCTATGCAATGACGCAAAAGCTAGCTTATAAGGATTTCAAGTTTACTACTACATCTCTAGGTTTTATATTAAATACTCCAGATGATAGTGATCACGGTTACTATATAGTTTGTGACACTGATTATACTAATAGTTGTAAAGATAGAACAGAGCAACTATCATTAATGCCAAATAAGAGAGAGATAAATGATGATGAAGTGGAATACCGAGAAAGAGAGAAAAATAAAACAAAAACAGAGAAATTAATCTTAGACCAAAACAACAAAACAGAATTTATGGTTCATTATAGGATGTTAAAGTTCTATGTTAAGATGGGATTAAAAGTAACAAAAACACATAGAGTAATTAAATTTAAACAAGATTATGTATGTAGAGATTATATACAAAATATTACAAATTAAAGAGCAACAGCTAAAACTGAAGCAGAGAAGGATGTCAGCAAATTAATGAAAAACTCCTTATATGGAAGAATGTGCATGAATGCCCTACACTTCCTTCAAAGTAAGTTCTTACATGATGAAGAGAAGATAATGAAAGGCATAAGTAAACCAACAATTAAGATTATAAATAGATATAAAGATTATAGCCAAATTGATTATATATAAAAAATAGAATATGATTCTCCAGTATATGTAGGTGTTACTATCTTAGAATTAAGTGAATTACACATGTATGATGTATTCTATAATATTCTTCAACCATCTCTCACAGATCTACAACTCCCTTATATGGACACTGATAGCTTTGTATTAAATTTTAGCGAGGATAATGTCGACAATGAACACATGGACCTATCCAATGTCGAACCTCCAATCAAAACAAATAATAAAGTTCCAGACAAATTCAAACATGATTTAGCTAGTAAAGTTATAGAAGAGTTTACACTCCTGTCACCAAAAACATACAGTTTCAAAGACTATCCTAAGAATACTAAAGAGAAAGGAATAAAGAATTGTCACAATGCTAAACATGAGGAGTATTATAATGCACTAATGTATAACACAGAGAGAGTTGTAGATGAATGTAGAATACAAAAAGTTGTGATAAAATGACAACAAAAAACAAGTAAGATTAGTCTAAACACATTTGGTGATAAAAGATTTTATGTAAATAATATTAAAAGCTATCCGCATAATGAGAATCTATATCTATTCAAAAGAGATCTAGTAAATAAAATCTGCAAAGCAGGCTCCCTGATTAAAAATGCATCATTAGATGGAGACAAAGACCTACTGGTTAATAATATTCTAGAACTAACCATTAATGATGATAGAAAGTTAATTGAAGCTGCTATTAGATTATATAATGATCTGTGAACAGACTCCGTTTCTGGTTTACCAACGAGCTCTGCTCGCGGTTTACCACGAAATTTCTGATTTAGCTTAATTTTTATCTTAACAAAAAAAATGGCTAAGCTGGATAAACTTATAGAATTAAACAGTCTAGAAAAACAAAACAGAAGAAATAGATTAGAAGATAAATTAATACAACAAGAATATTATGGGGAACTAGAAGAGTTATTTGATCCTTTAACTAAAACTTTAAATACTCATAGTGAAATACTACAAGCCCACCAAACACAAACAATGGAAGCAATTGGTGAAACTGCTGCGCAGATAGAAGACAACACAAATGCATTGAAAGCTTTAGAGTTCTCTCCCGTTCAACGAAGCGGATTCTCTGTCAGAAAGCCTATCACATTACCAGGTTGAGAGGGCAAGTTGTTTAAACTATGTAACGAGATGCTTGATATTCTAGCAGATATGAGAAAACAAACGAATTTTCAATTACGATTAGTCCCATTCGATGCAAATGAAAATGAGTTTACAATTAATAATGTGCGCACTCATATAACACCGAATGGTATAAAACTAAGAAATACCAACTATGATTTCACTAAAGGTATCCTTGTGTTTATCACTAATAAAAATGTAACAAAAAGAGACAAAAAAGTTGATAAAAACAAAATAAAAAGGTTTCTAATGGATATCGGTTATAAACAAAGAGGTGATACTATAAGTAATAGATCGAAAGTTATAAGAAGATTAACAAATAGTATCAAATCACCGAGAAGAGATTCCTTTAGTAGTGAATCCACTGTTTATGATACTAATGAAGAAGAAGAAGAAGAAGAAGTTAAGGCCAGCGGTCTTACTAAGACTGTTCCGAATATCTTAATAGAAAGTCTAGAATTTTTAATACTAGAAACGAAAGCTGGTCATGATGAATTATATGACGAAATGCTAGATATATCTAAGCAATTATTATCTATGAATATTATTAATTGAAAGCAACTAGATAATTTTGTTTTTAACTATGGTAAATAAATAATGATGGAAAAACAACAACAACAACAACAACAACAACTATTAGCTAAAGAAGTTTTCAGTCCTCAAATCACAAAGTTTAGAAGAGAAAGAATAATACCATTATATAAAGATGAAACATGGTCAGCTGATTTAATTGACAAGTCATCTCTAAGTAAATACAATAATAATTATAAGTTTATATTAACTGTTATAGATAAATTCACAAAATATGCATGGGCTATTCCATTAAAGAGTAAATCTGGTTTATCTATAACTATTGGTTTTAAAATAGTATGAAGTGAACATCTACTAGGCGGCTCCGAAAGTAGAAAACCAGAAAAGTTATGGGTAGATAGAGGTATTGAGTTTTACAATAAAACATTTAAATCTTTACTTAAAGAGCAAGAGATGGAACTAAATTCTACTTATAGCAATTTAAAGGCTGTATAGAGATTTAATAGAACATTATTACACATAATAAATAAACCTATGTTAATCAATGGTGTTGGTAATTGGGTAAATATATTAAAGGGTGCGGTTGTAACATATAACAAAAAACATTCAGTCTACTATTAATATGACACCAGTTGATGCTTCTAAAAATCCCGATAACGTTAAGTACTATGTTAATTCTACCAAAGCAACACACAAATTGAAAGTAGGTAATTATGTTAGAACTGCAGATAAACGTAATATCTTCTCTAAGGGATAAACTTCTAATTGGAATAGAGAGTTGTTTAAAGTTAATGAAATTTTAATAACACAACCACCAACTTTTGAGATAGAAGATATGAATGGAGAGATAATAGAAGGTAAGTATTATGAACAGGAACTATTAAAATCCGAGTTTGACTTTGAATCTAATAATAAAGTTTTAGAATCATTAAATATATTTTTTGATATAAATAATGACAAGAAACAGATTTAACCAAGGGAAACATCAATCGGGGAACCCGCTTCTCGGATCAACATCAACAAACAACTTAACACTAATTAAGGCTCGCGGGTTATTCCTAGAAGATAATGATAATAGTGGATTGAAGGATATTTATAAAATTACAAATGTACATCCTCCGATAGTAAAGATGTTGTTAAGAAAGAGTATTGTGACAATAACTTATTATCATCTAATAATAGAATAGATATTTTAAGTAGTAACACAACTGAACTAAGAAAAGGGTATGATCAATTGAAACTAGAGCTTGATTATAGTAAGTTTACTCAGAAAATCACTGACATACAACTAGAAGATATGTTTAATACGGGGCTAAAGGAATTTAGAGAAGTTAATAAGAAAACTAATTCTTTTATAGATGAAGCACTTATAGAGAATAAAAGGACAATAGTAGAATATGTAATAGCTCTTTGATTAGAAAGTAAGTTAGTAGACAACAAAGAACAAGCAAAACAAGAGATGCATTATGAATTTAATCAAGAAGACATAATGAAAGTTATTGAGATTTATTTTACTAATAAAAATGAGTCACCCATCAGCACCGAGTGAGAGATTTCTATATCCCAACTTTTCAACCGTTAATGAACAATACATAAACGATAAAATCCTAGCTAATAATAAATTTAATGATAATATTAACATTATAAAAGATAAAAGAAATCATTATGAAACTGAAACTAATAACTATAATAAGAAGTTAAATGAATATAAGCATTATATTAACGTAGCTGAGATAACAGAAATAGTATTATCATCTATATCAAGAACTGCAACAACAACAACAGTTGCATTAAAAGGTATAGGATTACCTTATTCTATACCAACAGCTTTTGCTACAGCAACTGTTCTATACTAACAGCGTTTGCTACAGCAACAATCAATGAATGATAATAAAATAGATAATGATGAATATAATGAATTAGTCGAGGCATATGAAGAAAATAAGAAAAACAAGAAAAATAGGTTAAGTGTTTTTTTAAACTAAGTTTGTTAGTGTTTAGTTATAATATGTATTTAGTAATAATACTATTAGTATTAATATTTATCCAGGAACTGGCTTCGCAGATAAATAGATATTGAGTTTTCACTGAAACTATAGTATTAGTCTTAGTTATAACTGAATTATCTTTTCTTTGTACCTAAGTATAACCCCCTTCCTTTTTGTACAACCTTTCTACCTTCACCAGTAGATGCAAATTTAATTAAATCAGGTGTGGCTGATGAAGCAGCTCTAGCGTTTCTAGATGCAGCTGCACTTCCTATTTTACTTGCTATTTCTAATGCTCTAACTGGATTATTAGCAACTTTCATAGCTCTACCAACCTTTTTAAATATATCTTTCAGTCCCTCAGCTTCTATTGATGCATCACTAACATTCATTGACTTATTTCTCTTACATTTAACAGAATTACCCTTCAACATCTTACTACCTTTTGAAGTAATAAAACCTCTTATGTTATTAGTACCACTATAATGTCTACCACCAACAAAATATAAATTACTTTTAAGTTTCTGTAAAAGACTCATTTCTATATATAAAAAATAATGGAAGTTAAAAAGTATGATCCCTTTGTTGTTATTAAGCCTGAGCCCAAGACTAAGACAATACCTAAGGCTAAGATTAAGCTTGAAGCTAAGGGTCTGTGGCAGGGCATGGAGGGATTCCTATCTCAAGAGAATAACAAAGAAATTAGATATTATTTATGCTAAAGGTTTTGTTAAGACAAGTAAGAAATAGTTATAATTATAACTATAAAAGTGACTATAATTGTGATACTATATCAACCATTTTATTACAATCACTATTAACACTAATAATCTTTCTAGTTAATACTAACGCATGGCATATAACATCGGCAACTGCAGCACAAAATTTAAAATTAAGTGTATTGGTTGTGGGCCTATATGATCACTTTGATATCTAGTATCAAATATATATATTCTATAACTGCTTTTGAATGATCTATGATTCATATGGTTTTATTTTCTGTGGTAGCCCACTATAACCTTTATTAAAGCTAACAATCTCTCTAAAAGCCTCATTATAATTATTGGTACCATAATTTATATTCATTCTATCCTCAGGAAAAAATCTCACTCATATGAAATGCACTTGCATCATGAGTTTGTTCATTAACATTATTATTTTCAAAACCATTTATTATTTATTGCGGTCTTTCCATACCACTTTCCATACCTAAATCAAACAAGAAGTTAGTAGCATTGAGTACATTCTTATAAAATTCTTTCCTTTCATAGTAAATAATATCAATATTATTCTTTTACTTAATCCTATCTGTACAATAATTCTATTATCATTACTAGAATCAATACTAGGTACACACCATGATATATCTCTAATTTCTTTATTAGCATCATTAGCAACTGCACCAGGATTAGCATTACTTCTTTATAGAGCTCTATCATTATTATTGCTTTTTAATAATAGATTAAATCCTAAACCGTATATAATCTTTTCTAAATCATTTACGAAACCAAATAAATCTCTCATCTTAACCATCATATACATATGACCTCTTTCTGCAGCAACATGATCACCTTTGATTTGACTATTCCTATTATCTTTATTTCTAACAAACCCACTCTCATATTCATCAACAGTACTTGTTAATAACTTATACATCAATAGATTAGGATGGCAATGATCTATATTTTCAATAGTCCTACCATCACTAGTTTCAAGTTTAACTGAACTAAACAATGCCATCGTGCCATAATTAACTAATCTGATATTAGCATCATTAGCAAATACACCACCAGCATCATCTGATACAACAAACTCTATCTCTAAATATGAATCACGCAAATTTAAATGAATCTCTGCTCTATTGAGAATGATAATATTATTAATATTAACCGTATTCATTGTTTCTAGATTATTAGGTTTATTCTTTATAATCTTACGTTTGTGTATATCATTATTATAACCATAAGTTGTATACAATTTGAAGTCAACTTTTATTAGATAAAAAATTACTGACAACCTAAATCGAAATGAACTACAAAAGATACCTGAAACTCTAACTAAAACAAAAGAAGAGCAGACACTTAACTTTAGAATGATAATGCCAACAGAAAAGTTTAACTTTAGTGAACCTATACTTAACTCATCAAAATTAAGTTTAATTCGATTATCTGTTTATAATTCGGTGTTTAACGTGAATAGAAGGAGCAATCAATTCTTATATGATACCCAAGGTGAAACATAGTCAAATACCCGTATTTTAGCTGTGATACCAGGTGCATATGAATTATTCGAAATAGCAGAATTAATAAAAGAAGAAACTAACGGTAATATTATAATAGAATCTGATAAGAATAAACTGAAAATTTTAAGGGATTTTAAACAAGGTGCAATTAACTTTGACACTGAAAATTCAATAGCCCCATTACTGGGCTTTAGAAAAATAGTATATGAACAAGGTAAATATACATCTCAGAAAGATATTGATAATATGGGTTTTAGTACCTTAACATTTATTGTAATGTGATATCTGGCGTTGAAGATAATGGGAATAACACAGACATACTATATACCTTTTCTCTAACAGAACCAACAGTTTACCTAATAAATACTATACCAACTAATATCTTATATCAAAATGTAACTAAAGATAGAACAGAATGTATACAGTTTCATGTTAAAGATGAGCATGGGAGACCTACGGACTTTAATGGTGATGTATTGAGTTTTACTTTGCATCTAACATAGTTAGTTGACCAAAGGTCTATATGATTTAATATCTAACTATAATAATAGTTTTAATCATAGATATAGATATAGATATAGATATAGATATAGATATAGATATGGATTGAGATATAGATATAGATATAGATATAGATATGGATTGAGATATAGATATAGAAATAGATATAAATATAGACTTAGACTCAGTCATTTTCCAAACAGTTCCTGTTTTATTATAAAAACATCAAATTTGAAATAACGTTAATCCCATAAAAATAATAAAAATGATTAGTACCAAATGTGATGAATGTAAAAAAAGGCCTAGTGTTGGAGTTGTGATTGGTGTCAAGGTAAACCATTTCAATGTTTTGTATGTAATAAAGTTATAATATATAGAGAAAAGCATGATCATTTGCGAGTGCAAATAATGGTCCTAATCAATATCTAGTATGTAGAATGTGTAAAATAAATAAACACAGCTCTCAGTATAGATTTAATCATTTCTATTGTAGGTTATGCACATATCTCCATAGATATAGGTTTGGTCGTACTAAAGAAGGATTCTTAGAACAAACAAAGAGATAAAATATCAGCGGAAGTAGGTTCCCTGATTAGTGTAACCGCTCCGCGTATGAGTAAAACCCTATCAGGGAACCTGTTCAACGGAGTTGCTTTGCAAATTCACCGATCAGCCTAGTTATAATTAAATATAATTGAACTACAAAACTCTCCGATCCCAATTAATTCTTAGTTTACCATTAATATTTTATTTTTAGTTATATCAATGACAATGAAATTATAAGGCTCTTTCCTTACCTTATTACAAATTTCAGCAAAATAATTATAACTAAGTTCAACATTATTAAAGAAATCTTGATATATAGATATGAGTGCTTCAACTCTTTGTTCAAGTAAAGTAAATAGAATACAATTCTCTCTAACACTCTGTCTATCTATTGTGAATAGATTTTGGTTAAGATATAGCATATTACATTTATTATGTCTACCTCTACAAAAGTATTCATTAATAACTGGTTCTTTGGCTCTAACATCATCGAATATCATTAGTTTCTTTAAGTCGTTGGGTAGTTTATCAGGAGATCGTAAATTTTTTATATCTTTAATAAACTCGATAACTGCTTTTGGTTTTATTCTCTCTAAACTTTCATATTGATCACCAGTAGGTCCAGTGATGTATAGCATATCAAAGTATATTCTAGCTAGAATTGGTTTTTTTTAATAAGAATGTCTTACCACATTCACTAGGACCGGATATTATACATCTAAAGTTCTCTGGGAGTGTAGCCTCAGTAATTATATTATCATCTTTTAGCCATGAATGTAGATCTTTATTTATATTAACAGAGATATTGTTAGTAGGATCAGTGAAGCCAATACGTGGATCGGTGAAGCCACTACGTGGATCAGTTTAACTGCTTCGTTTACCACAGAAGGAGACTGTTCGCAGATATTCGTTTTTGTTAGGTTTACCCTTTTGATGTTTTACATCAAATAGATATATAAAATTATCATCTGTGAAGCAAGTTCCCTGATAAACATTATTATTATCATTAACATTATTAGCAAAGCTACTTCGCAAATCATTATCATTAACATTAACATTATCAATAACATTATTATTATCCTTAACATTAACATTATTATTAACATTACCATTATCATTAACATTATCTTTAACATTATCATTATCATTATCATTATCATTAACATTATCATTATCTTTATCATTAACATTATTAACATTATTAGCAAAATTACTTCGTAGATCTTTAACATTACAACCTAAACAAAAACACTCAATATATATTCCTGGATATTTACATTGATTAACTAGAATATTCAAAGCATTTTTAATTCTAAATCCTCTCTCAATAATGTCAATAAGATAGATGATATATAAACAATAAGCCCCACTATAAGATTCATCATATTGTTGTATTCTTTCTTTAGAGCCTAGATCAATACATTCTTCTAAAAATAATGGTGGGTTTTCTTCACCAAAACTATCAAAGTAATATGATGGACCACCTTCTCCTCTTATAACTAAAACCCAATGTGTACCTTCAGTTGGATGTAGTTTTACAATAATGTTGGTGTTAGGTTCACTTGTGTTATCTGGAGTTTGATTTCTCATTACTATTTCAATTGGTGTTAGACTTATATCTTTTCCTATATCTTTTATTCTGACATAACTCATAGCACTGTTATCAATATTAAATTTATCATTGATTTCCTCAAAAGTTAGGATAAGAATTTTTAATAGGTAAAAAAATGGAGACAGGTAGCGCAGTTATAATTTTCATTTTCCTAATTGGAATTTGTTATATAATATATGATTCAATACCGAGTAAATATACAAATTTAGAAGAAAGTTTTGGTGGATTTATGAATAGGAGTCTATTTAGATCTGATTATGAAAAGTCACTATTGCACAATATTGTTTATGGTGCAACTGGAACAGGCAAAACATAAATTATTAGACTATACTTAAAGTTATACTTGATTCCGCGAAGCGGTTACACTGATCAAGACCAAGACAAAGATCAAGACCAAGATCAAGACCATGATCAAAACCAAAACCAAAACCAAGACCAAGATCAAAACCAAAACCAACAGCAAGCTAAAAAGA
Organism: Convolutriloba macropyga; assembly: GCF_964194025.1. Taxonomy (NCBI): domain Eukaryota; kingdom Metazoa; phylum Xenacoelomorpha; order Acoela; family Convolutidae; genus Convolutriloba; species Convolutriloba macropyga. The sequence continues at coordinate 7,008 of NW_027452572.1, read as the reverse complement.
TAGTTATAGTATGTAAAGATGATAGAGAATGGATAGATCCTGAGATTGGTGAGTATTATATTGGAGTTAATAAATGTGATGTAAATATGATCACATCAAAAAATAAGTCTAAAATCGAAGATTGTGTAATTGTTCTTGATGATATGGGTGATAAGTTAAGTAAAGTTATAGCTTAAAATTTCACAGAAGGAAGACATTATAATATTTAAATGTCTGTAATGTGTCATAAACCAGCTCAAATAAATAATACAGCAAGAATGAGTTGTGATACCATTTATTTTACAACTTATAATGGAGCTGATGTATTTAAAAGTTTTAATGAAATATATAAATGTGAACATAACTTCAATAAGATAATTAGTGAGATAAATAGTAACTAATATAATTGTTCAGATGGAATGTCAGATGAACTTCGTTATGGTATAGTTAAATATTATAGGAAAGAGAATACTTTTATTATTCTTCCTAAGAATAGAACTAAGATATTTGATTCGAGAGTTGCTTTCCTTGATATAAAAGCTCTTAGTTTAAAAATAAACCAGAAAGTAAAGACATAAATGAACTTATAGAATGTATGAAACCACTCACGATAAATGCTACAGATAGAAATAATATTAATCATGATAATTATCAGTTCTATTTTAATGAACTTCATACATTAAAAGGTATTAAAATACAAAATGATGTGTCAGCACAAGAAAAAATTTAAGCAGATGGTTTTAGCTTAGCACCAACTATTTCAGGAATTATACGTCCGGCTTTTATGTTATATAATTATGTTTATCGTGCTACAACAATAAAAAATGCTGGAGCTGTAGCAATGGGTGCAAGTACTTTGTTGAATAGAGCAAGTACATTGGTTTTTTGGACATAGCGAAGATCTGCAAAGCATTTTGGAGAACCACAAGCAAAGCTCGTTGGAGAACCACGAACCAAGTTCGTTCGCAGATGATATACGAAGTGGTTACACCAATTCACGAAGTGGTTACACCAATATATGAAGTAGATTTGCTAATATGATCCACAAACTGGTTACACCAATCGAAAAGATACAAGAAAAATATATAAATGAAGAGAAGGGGATTTTAAATAAAGAGGGACTAGAGTATTTAGAAAAACTATATGGAAATAATGAAGAATTTAGAGACGAAATTATCAATTTTGTTAGAGATAAAAAAGCAATAGAACTTGAAGTGATTTTAGATAGAAGATATAAAACTAATACACTCAATATGTTACGAAAGGAATATAGAGTGTGTTGCGTCCAAAGATAATACTAAAAATGTAATTGAAATCTTGGCTAAATATTATGAGAGTAATTGAAATTTGGCCAATTATAAATGGTTATAAAATTCTAGAGTGTAACCCTAAATGTGGACCCCTTTCTAGATTAGTTTTTCAATATTCAATATATCATGAAAATAAATTTAGTAATTGTGAATGTGGTGATAAAACATTAATTGGTATTTGTATCAAGAAATTAGCTCAACGAAGTTGTTTTGCAAATTCAACGATGAAAACTGATTGTTCTTTTATTGTTAATGATAATGATAATGTTATTGATAATGATAATGATAATGATAAAGATCTACGAAGTAGCTTTGCTAATAATGTTAATGATAATGATAATGCTAAAGATAATTTTAATGATAATGATATTGATAATGATAATGTTGATGATCTGCGAAGTAGCTTTGCTAATAATATTAATGATCTACGAATTAGCTTTTCTAATAATGTTAATCAAAATCCAAATCCAAATCCAAATCCAAATGTTAATGTTAGTGTTAATCCTAGAAAAAATAAAGTTTTAACTAGAAATTGTAATAAATGTAATTCTATAAAACCACTAACCGTTTTTGATGAGAGTAAATACACATGTAGAAATCGAACTTCAGCTAAAGTTAATTGTCTTTATTGCCCTTCTATTGTGAGATATGATGGGATAAGAGCTCATGTAAAAAGAGAACATCCAGATGTAGAATTAACTAGAGGATTTAGTAGAAATTTAACTGAGAGATCAGCGGATCCTAGATCAACAAAGTTGCCACTACGTGGATCAGTGGAGCTGGTTCCCAGATCTGTTATTACCTATACTGGGGATACTTGTTCGTGTAATTTTTTTTATTTTGTATCATTTCTTTAATAATTGAATAAATATAGAAAAAGTAAAAGAGAATATACATTAATTGAAGAGTTTAGATAATTTAAAATAAAAAATATAGAAAAGTAAAAAAAAATTTTTTAAAAAATTTTAGATAATTTTAAAATTTATTTAAAAAAGAGGGAAATCATTCTTTTAGCGCGAAAAATAGTTATGTTGTACTAGGGCATCACTCCGAAGGGGGCGATTTCGCTCTTAAAGAGTGATTCGCTCTTATAAGAGGGATTTCGCTCTCATTTTGAAATTTGCTTTATTTTTTTTTTGATAAATTATTAAATTTGGCTATTACTTTGGGTTTTAGCTTAATTATGACTTAACAAAGTAGTAAATAAAAAAAAGGATCTTAATATTATAAAAATATTAGCAAAATTTAAAATTTATAAAAGAGTTCAGCCGGTTTTTTATTCAAGTTACACTGAAAAACACTAATCACTGTGTTTCCACCGATCTCAGTGTTTTGTTCAAGTTATCCACGAAGTGGTTTCACAGATTCACGAAGTGGTTACAACAATTTTCGCAATTTGGTTTTACGTGCTTTTTACAAGGTCTCATCTGCGAAGGAGTTTCACTGATTAGTTACACTGAAAAACACTAATCACTGTGTTTCTACCGATCTCAGTGTTTTGGATTGTATACTCATCACAGTATACTCATCACAGTATAATCAAAGTCAGGGGACGTTCACCTGGAGTCAGTGAGGAAGGAACCCCAAACCTTCCGTTTGCTAAAGCAACTTAACTAGACTCGATGATTTAACCACTACGGCAAGAGAGACAGAAAGTTTTAGTTTTAGATTGATTAAACATTGATTAGGGAGATAATGAAAATTTTTATTATTTCAATATTTCTTTCAATTTTTGTTCAAGTTTTCATTTTTGTTCAAGTTTTTTCGCAAGTTGGTTTTACGTGCTTGTTACACGTAAAATTATCTTGTTACACTCATCTGCAGTGTCATCTGCGAAGCAGTTTCACTGATTAGTTTTATACTGGTATCTTGGGACGTCCACTGGAGTCAGTGGAGATAGAACCCAAACTATCCGTCTGATAACAGTTAATTACCAGCTTAACTCGACACTAGTGGTTTGCACTAAGTGATACAAGAAATGATAGATTTTAAATAAAAAGAAGTGAATATAGAGTAGTGGATAAAACAGGGGTTCCAGTTACCAGTACAATTTGGCTCATTTCACCGAATGCGGCTAGCATGAGTGGAATGAGACAAATTGGGCTTGTGGCTGGAACCCCTGTTTATCCACTGCTTACGTGGATTTTAACATTCAAACAATCTATGTTGCTAATGTACATGAATTGTATTTATCAGTAGTACATCAGCTGTGGAAACTTTATTACAGGTTCCCATACGATCAGATGAGTTACATATTTAGATGCCTTTTTTTGTCAAACAAGTTAAACGAGTGAGACAGAAAACTGAAAGTTTGTAACCTCAGAGGCAACGTAACTGTGGTTTTTAACAGTGGTTTTAATAGTGGGTCCACCATAGTTAGAATATAGTGCGACCAATCAATTTAATTCAACACAATCTGATACATTTTCTGCTTTTCTTCAGGGACCGTTTATTTTGTTTTAGGAAGCAACCAGTTATATCAATTTTTGTTGTACAACTATTCTGCATAGACAGACTCTTTCACTCATACGATCAGCTGTTTTAGAATACAATTGGCTCTGTTTTAGTGTCAATATGGGGATAGAAAGAACAATTGAATTAAAAAAGGTTACATGGACACTCTAAGGATTTCCGGATCTCATCCGTTTTGTGCCCCCCAGTACGTTATTAAATGGCAGCCATTAAATAGTAATTGGTATGTAAAAATATTGCACGTGCATCTGGGTGTGCAACATAAATATGCGCCCACTAAGCTTGGCGGGGGGGCGCAAACGGAAAAGATTCGAATTTCCAGTAAGCTGTGATTTATGTGCCAATTTTCTTAAAGATTTTATCTCCTGCCTTATCAAAGCTTGAAATTTTACCGAGAGAGTAAATAATTTGCATCGTTCAAAAACGAGTCGGAAAGAATTTTTGAAAATTAAATGTATATTAAATCCGAAACTCATCATGAGGTTGTTAAGTGAAGTTTAATTCAAGAAGAGAAATTGAGGAAAGATAAAAAAGAAATGACAAGAAGGAAGCATAGAAACGACAATTCAACCTTACTAGTTTTTACAAGATTTAGTACTGAGCACTTTTAAGACCGTGAATAATTTCTAGTTAGGCAGACCTAGTTGGGTTCTTTTTACAGCATTAAGGGGTATAGAGTCAGTGTTACCTACTTCTGCGCGCAATTAAGACTTACTTGGTTTTCTCTGAATAATCGACTCTATAAAAAAAAAAACTGAAGATAAATTCAGTTATATTGGTGTTAATAGCATTAAGCAAAGGGGTCAATGGTATGCACATAGTGTGCAAGAATCTGTTGGCGCTATATATATATATATATATATATATAAATATATATTAATATATATATATATATATATAGAGAGAGAGAACTTTTCTATGGAAAGAAAACTGTCTGGATGACATAGAAGACTCTTTCTCTGAATATAGTTTTTGTCCGCGGTGTAGAATGCTTGTGATTATGTGTTGTAAATAGTTCAAGAAATAGCTTTTACTCAAGGAACAATCTAAATAGATGTAGATGGAGATTACTTTATGACGTATCTAACGTATTTTTGAACGTTAAACTTTAATAGACAATGTTGTAAGGCTTCTATAGGTTATATGAATTTCTTTGAAGATTACTGACTGTTTGGCTTGAAGATCACGGAATGTTTTCTATGAAGACTATTATAAAGATTACTAGATCTGTACAAACAGTTTGGAAATTCACGTAGAGATCAAACGAGATAATCTTAAATAAGCTTATTCAATTATTTCACAATTTCTTTCAAGTAATTTTGTCATCAAATCAAAGACTACTATAACATCGAGTTAGCTTCCAATGTTAAAAATTTCTCTAAGCTTGAGTCACCCAAAATAGTGGTCATACAAAACTGCCATAGTTTTCTTATTTTTGTGTCAAAATAATTTCTCAATCTACATTTAACTTTCTACATCCATTTATGGGTTGAAGCAGGTTGAAATGGTACGAAAAAGTCCAACAAATTTTTGATCAATTTAAAGAACAATTCACAGAAAGACTCTCCAATCAGCTATAAAAGACATATAAACTCTATGACATCCAAAAGAGAGTGAGACTACGACACCCTGTTCCAGAACAAAAAAAATGAGAAACCAATTTTCACTAACTCTAGTTTCTTCTCCATTTCAAAATTTTGCTTCTCAACCATACTTAGATAATAAGCAGCCGTTCTGTACAAACTCCCAAATAACTGCATTCTCGTGTGATGGTGAATGAATCCTATTGTTTTACATATACACGCCCACACAGACACACATAAACGCACTTGAATCCAACTTTTTCGTTTTAACACAAAACAAAACAAATCACAACGTTATGAAAAAAAAAAATTGTTCTTAAAATGATCATTTTAAGAACAAATTTGTCTTTTCATAACGTTTTGATTTGTTTTGTTTTGTGTGAAAACGAAAAAGTTTCCGAACATTCAAAATAATGTACCGAAAAAAGGGAACCTCACGTTTCAAGATTCACTCATTCATTCAAACCCTCAACTACACAAGATGAAATCAAATTTAAACAAGCAGAATACGCGTCTAGACAGGTCTCCACTAAATACCACTAATTTGTCACTAAAGAACACTTCGATAGCCTGACAAGAGAGTCACCACATTTCACATGTATGTCCTAAAAATGAAAAAAAAACATTCATAAAACCGTATCTCGTGAACAACAAACTCTCTTAAATTTTGTTATACACAAAATAAGCGAAAGGAAGAACCTTTCAATAAAAAACAATTTTTCCTCAAAAGTAGTTCAAAATTAACTAAACAGAACTGTGTTATGAGCACCGATTTTTTTGAAAAGATTTCAAAACTTACAACTTTAACTCTCAGCAGAGGAACAGTTCACTGCAGCAACTCCCAAGATTTGCAAATTAATGTTTGGGAAAAAAAACAAAGAAAAGGACAAAAATTTTTAGTTAGGGCATATAAATTTCGAGAACAATTAAAAAACAGGCAAACATACTAACATTTTGTTTAAGATCGAACAAAAAAACTTTATACCTTTAACGTCGTTACCCAGATAACTAAAAAAACTAAAAATGGGGCTTTCTCTATACTTCAAGAGACAACCATTAACAAAAGTTTGCATTTCTGGCAGTTTTTTAACCGCTCATTTAATTGATCTTGTTGAACAAAATGGCAAAAAAGCATGCTCAAACTTTATCGAGAAAGCTACTTTCCCCATCATAATATAAGAGAGCAATGATGAGCGAACTAGCAAATCTATGCCCAATCTTTTGGTGATTCCACGGAAGTCAGTCCTCGCAAAGTCGGCTTACTTTAGCCATATTATTTCAATGAGCACTCAGGACACATATTTCCAATATCGGAGAAAGTTGCATACGTCTTTGCAATAGTAGAAATTTTTATCACCTTATTGTTCTCTACTCATCCCCAAAAAATCCTATCAGTGAACCAAACTTAGAATCTGAAAGATCGCCATATCTAATATTTTTTTTGACATTTTTGCAGAATGAATTTAATAAGAAAAAACTCGCCCATTTTACCGTTTATACACAGCACACTTGAATCCAATTGCGCTTTAAGTTTTGTAATTTGAAAGTTACTCGAAAGAATAAAAAATAGTTTTAAAATTTGCAAAGACAGCGTTGAATCACAAAATCATTTGAGCGCGCAATCAGAGAAACTTTTTCTCTATGTATGTAACTTACAAGTCCTG
>NW_027452571.1:5000-21520 GCF_964194025.1 Convolutriloba macropyga | reverse complement strand
ATGAAGCTAGTCTCCAAGAGAAGGATTTGTTTTGGAGTCAACTTTCAGACCTAGTTTCCAGTTTCAAACATAGGGAGCGTATTTGTGTCATCGGTGACCTCAATGCAGAGCCTGGACACCAGTTGAATGACACCATGAGCTGCAGAGGCCCGTTTGGAATGGGTGAAGAAAATGAAAACTCTGAAAAGTTGTTATCATTTTGCACTTCACACAAATTGCTCGTAGGTGGTACATGGTTCCAGCATCGACAAGTGCATCGGTACACCTTCAACCCTCCCGATCCGAGTTGTCGAAAAAAGATGCTGGATCACATTCTGTTTGCAGAGAGATACAGAGGATGTCTGACGAATGTGAGGTCCAGAAGAGGGAAAACCACAATTACCGATCACGAACTGGTCATTGCGGAAGTATCTATGAAACTTTTGTCTAAAAAGTCATGCTTCACGCCCAGAATCAGTTCTGCAAAGCTGCAAGATGAAACAACGCGTGACTTATTCACGCAGGAGGTCAAGTTACATCTTGATAAGAGCGGCGATTTCGAGAATACAGAGCAGTCTTGGGACAATTTTCGAAAAGCCCTGAACCAAGCAGCAGTGAAATGCCTCCTTCCGGACAAGCGAGTGAACAAACCTTGGATTTCTCCAGATTCTCTGGAACTTATCCGGAAACGAGCCGATCTACAGTTAAAGAAACACAGCAGCGCGGAGGTGCTGTTAGAGTTCACAAACTGCTGTAAGGAAGTCAGAAAAGCTCTACGTGCAGACAAACGGGCATGGCTTGAACGCAAAGGCCAAGAAGTGCAGAGCTTCGCGGACAGAGGCAACTTAAAGGAGGTTTTTGGGGCATCACAGCAGATTTGCCGAAACTGGAGGCCCCAGTTGACCAAATTAGTTTCAAGCACCGGCGTCAACTTACGGACGAAAGAGGAACGACTTGAACGCTGGACGGAACATTTTAGTCAACTCCTGAATCCCTCAACATTCAGTTGCAGTACGAGATTGGATCCCGAAGAAGCAGCTGAAAGCTTGCCGATTGACCTGAGCCCAATTCGATTTGAAGAAGTGCTTGAAGCTGTCCGCAGGTTGAAGAATGGCAAGGCAAGTGGACCCGATAACATTTCCTGTGAGATGTTGAAAGCACACAAGGGTATTGTCGAGTGGCTCTGGGACATCATAGATAAATGTTGGTCGACGGAAGTTCTGCCCGATGACTGGAAGGTAGCAGAAATTGTCCCATTATACAAGAGTAAAGGAAAGAGGTCAGAGTGTTCGAACCACCGAGGGATCTCTCTATTGTCAGTACCAGGCAAAGTGTTCGCTTCCGTTACTCTCAATCGATGCAAAGATTCAGTGGATCGCGTCTTAAGGGAAGAGCAGTGTGGCTTCAGAAAAAGCAGAGGATGCGCCGATCAACTCTTTGCCCTGCGTCAAATAATAGAGAAATCAATGGCGTTTCAATTGGATATTAGCTTTTGTTTCATAGACTTTCGAGCGGCATTCGATTCTGTCGATCGTGAGCAGATGTACCAGATAATGAAACACTATGGTCTGCCGCAAAAAGTGATAAACATCATAAGAAACAGCTATGATGGATTCAAATGTCGAGTCAAAGCCGAAGGTGAGAAGGGACGCTTATTTGATGTCAGAACAGGCGTTAGGCAGGGTGATGTGTGGTCCCCAATCCTATTCGGCCTTGTCATCAACTACATTTTAGCTAACTCGGTGCATGGAGGATTAGACATTGGGAGATTGGTGGCTGACTTAGATTTTGCTGATGATGTTGCTCTCGTGGGGGTCTCAGACAGTGAGGTGCAAGAAAACCTACATCGAATCGAGGCCCTAGCGGAAGCCGCTGGTCTGAAGATTAATGTGGCCAAAACAAAGAATATGGGCGTAAAATGCGACAACCCAAATGTTGTTGCAGTGCCTAGTATCCAACAGAACGTGGAGATACTCACTGGAACACATAAAGGCAAACTAGGACTCCTGGCAGAGACATCTAGCCAGTCACGACTAACCATCGGCACGGAGGTGCTGCTGGGAACGAAAAAGAAAGCGGGCTGGTTCGAAACACAAGATGGCCGGAAGCTCAGATTGAAAAGCTTAGCGGAGGCTAAGCCAGCGTTGGTAGCTTCACAACAACAATCTGCAGTAGCGGATTTAGAGTCGCTAGAAAATGAGAGTGGGTCAGCGGTGGCTGATCAAGAGTCTTTAAGATGTCAGAACTGTCAGCGGCAATTCAGTACAGTTACCGGACGCAAAGTGCACCAAACAAGATTCTGCAAAGCCGGTTCGTCAAAGAATGTCGTCGACAAGTCAAAGTTCGAGCAACTAGAGGCGAGCCTCACCTGTGACAAGTGTGAAAGGAAGTTCAAAACAGTCAATGGCCGAAAAGTTCACCAATCGAGATACTGTGGCAAACCTAAAGCAGCTGCCACACGCGTGTTTTCCTGCAAAGTACAAGATGTTATCGGAAACGAGTTTGAAAACATAGAAGCGTTCAAGTATCTCGGATCATATGTCAGCCTCAAGCATGGAGACCTCCAGGAAGTCAATTGCAAACTTGCAGAAGGTAGACAACGGTTTGCTAACTTCCAAAATCTCTGGAAGAGCAAGCAGCTCAGCGTGCACCTCAAGTGCAATTTGTACAAAGCACTCGTTTTATCAGCCGTGCTGTACAGCTCAGAGACTTGGACTCTTTCGAAATTAATGGAGAGAAAACTTGAGAGTTTCCACTGTGGTTGTCTTCGGAGAATTCTACGTGTGTCATATCTGGAGAAAGCAACGAACGATGAAATTATGTCAAGATCGCGAATGCCCCAACTATCCACGATGATCATGCTCAAACGGATAAAATGGTACGGTCACATCCAGAGAATGGAACCAGGAAGATTAGCCCGCAGTGCCTTCGATTGGGACCCGCCCGATCAATACGCCCATGCCAGACGCGCTCCTGGGGGGCAACGGAAAACGTGGATGAGTCAAATCGAAGGAGACTGTGTACGAAACAAAGTATCGTTCACCAGATTGCAGGAGAAAGCAGCAACCGGGTCAAAGAATGCCTTCAACAATTTCGTCGTACAGCACTTCACAGAATAACCAAACAAATAACTCTTCTTGTTTTGTTTGTATTTGTATTTGTATTTGTATTTGTTGCCAACCGTGCCTTTATTTCATATTTGGAATTAAAGTGTTGAAACAGTAGTAGTAGTAGTAGTAGTAGTAGTAGTAGTAGTAGTAGTAGTAGTAGTAGTAGTAGTAGTAGTAGTAGTAGTAGTAGTAGTAGTAGTAGTAGTAGTAGTAGTAGTAGTAGTAGTAGTAGTAGTAGTACTACTACTACTACTACTACTACTACTACTACTACTACTACTACTACTACTACTAAGCAATGAGTACAATCAACCATGGCCCCGAGTCCCGGGTAAGGGGTGCTAAGAATCTCCCGCGGAACCAACTCAGAATTGCAACTTTAAACGTCAGAACACTGACCCAAGCCGGATCTCTAGAGGCTTTGAAAATGGATCTGGCGCGATACAAGTTGGATATTCTGGGAGTGCAGGAGACGAGATTGCAGGAGCAAGAAATTGATCTCGGAGACCACAAGCTCTACCTGTCTGACTCGTGGTTGTCTGGTGTAAAGTCGAGACAAGGAGGAGTGGGCGTTGCTGTAAAGAAGTCATTGATAAACAGCATCGTAGAACAAGTGGCTCTAAGTGAACGTATTTGCTACGTCAAGTTCGCGGCTCAGAGGAGAGCCAATCTAGCTGTTGTTGTCTGCTACGCACCTACGAATGAAGCTAGTCTCCAAGAGAAGGATTTGTTTTGGAGTCAACTTTCAGACCTAGTTTCCAGTTTCAAACATAGGGAGCGTATTTGTGTCATCGGTGACCTCAATGCAGAGCCTGGACACCAGTTGAATGACACCATGAGCTGCAGAGGCCCGTTTGGAATGGGTGAAGAAAAAGAAAACTCTGAAAAGTTGTTATCATTTTGCACTTCACACAAATTGCTCGTAGGTGGTACATGGTTCCAGCATCGACAAGTGCATCGGTACACCTTCAACCCTCCCGATCCGAGTTGTCGAAAAAAGATGCTGGATCACATTCTGTTTGCAGAGAGATACAGAGGATGTCTGACGAATGTGAGGTCCAGAAGAGGGAAAACCACAATTACCGATCACGAACTGGTCATTGCGGAAGTATCTATGAAACTTTTGTCTAAAAAGTCAAGCTTCACGCCCAGAATCAGTTCTGCAAAGCTGCAAGATGAAACAACGCGTGACTTATTCACGCAGGAGGTCAAGTTACATCTTGATAAGAGCGGCGATTTCGAGAATACAGAGCAGTCTTGGGACAATTTTCGAAAAGCCCTGAACCAAGCAGCAGTGAAATGCCTCCTTCCGGACAAGCGAGTGAACAAACCTTGGATTTCTCCAGATTCTCTGGAACTTATCCGGAAACGAGCCGATCTACAGTTAAAGAAACACAGCAGCGCGGAGGCGCTGTTAGAGTTCACAAACTGCTGTAAGGAAGTCAGAAAAGCTCTACGTGCAGACAAACGGGCATGGCTTGAACGCAAAGGCCAAGAAGTGCAGAGCTTCACGGACAGAGGCAACTTAAAGGAGGTTTTTGGGGCATCACAGCAGATTTGCCGAAACTGGAGGCCCCAGTTGACCAAATTAGTTTCAAGCACTGGCGTCAACTTACGGACGAAAGAGGAACGACTTGAACGCTGGACGGAACATTTTAGTCAACTCCTGAATCCCTCAACATTCAGTTGCAGTACGAGATTGGATCCCGAAGAAGCAGCTGAAAGCTTGCCGATTGACTTGAGCCCAATTCGATTTGAAGAAGTGCTTGAAGCTGTCCACAGGTTGAAGAATGGCAAGGCAAGTGGACCCGATAACATTTCCTGTGAGATGTTGAAAGCACACAAGTGTATTGTCGAGTGGCTCTGGGACATCATAGATAAATGTTGGTCGACGGAAGTTCTGCCCGATGACTGGAAGGTAGCAGAAATTGTCCCATTATACAAGAGTAAAGGAAAGAGGTCAGAGTGTTCGAACCACCGAGGGATCTCTCTATTGTCAGTACCAGGCAAAGTGTTCGCTTCCGTTACTCTCAATCGATGCAAAGATTCAGTGGATCGCGTCTTAAGGGAAGAGCAGTGCGGCTTCAGAAAAAGCAGAGGATGCGCCGATCAACTCTTTGCCCTGCGTCAAATAATAGAGAAATCAATGGCGTTTCAATTGGATATTAGCTTTTGTTTCATAGACTTTCGAGCGGCATTCGATTCTGTCGATCGTGAGCAGATGTACCAGATAATGAAACACTATGGTCTGCCGCAAAAAGTGATAAACATCATAAGAAACAGCTATGATGGATTCAAATGTCGAGTCAAAGCCGAAGGTGAGAAGGGACGCTTATTTGATGTCAGAACAGGCGTTAGGCAGGGTGATGTGTGGTCCCCAATCCTATTCGGCCTTGTCATCAACTACATTTTAGCTAACTCGGTGCATGGAGGATTAGACATTGGGAGATTGGTGGCTGACTTAGATTTTGCTGATGATGTTGCTCTCGTGGGGGTCTCAGACAGTGAGGTGCAAGAAAACCTACATCGAATCGAGGCCCTAGCGGAAGCCGCTGGTCTGAAGATTAATGTGGCCAAAACAAAGAATATGGGCGTAAAATGCGACAACCCAAATGTTGTTGCAGTGCCTAGTATCCAACAGAACGTGGAGATACTCACTGGAACACATAAAGGCAAACTAGGACTCCTGGCAGAGACATCTAGCCAGTCACGACTAACCATCGGCACGGAGGTGCTGCTGGGAACGAAAAAGAAAGCGGGCTGGTTCGAAACACAAGATGGCCGGAAGCTCAGATTGAAAAGCTTAGCGGAGGCTAAGCCAGCGTTGGTAGCTTCACAACAACAATCTGCAGTAGCGGATTTAGAGTCGCTAGAAAATGAGAGTGGGTCAGCGGTGGCTGATCAAGAGTCTTTAAGATGTCAGAACTGTCAGCGGCAATTCAGTACAGTTACCGGACGCAAAGTGCACCAAACAAGATTCTGCAAAGCCGGTTTGTCAAAGAATGTCGTCGACAAGTCAAAGTTCGAGCAACTAGAGGCGAGCCTCACCTGTGACAAGTGTGAAAGGAAGTTCAAAACAGTCAATGGCCGAAAAGTTCACCAATCGAGATACTGTGGCAAACCTAAAGCAGCTGCCTCACGCGTGTTTTCCTGCAAAGTACAAGATGTTATCGGAAACGAGTTTGAAAACATAGAAGCGTTCAAGTATCTCGGATCATATGTCAGCCTCAAGCATGGAGACCTCCAGGAAGTCAATTGCAAACTTGCAGAAGGTAGACAACGGTTTGCTAACTTCCAAAATCTCTGGAAGAGCAAGCAGCTCAGCGTGCACCTCAAGTGCAATTTGTACAAAGCACTCGTTTTATCAGCCGTGCTGTACAGCTCAGAGACTTGGACTCTTTCGAAATTAATGGAGAGAAAACTTGAGAGTTTCCACTGTGGTTGTCTTCGGAGAATTCTACGTGTGTCATATCTGGAGAAAGCAACGAACGATGAAATTATGTCAAGATCGCGAATGCCCCAACTATCCACGATGATCATGCTCAAACGGATAAAATGGTACGGTCACATCCAGAGAATGGAACCAGGAAGATTAGCCCGCAGTGCCTTCGATTGGGACCCGCCCGATCAATACGCCCATGCCAGACGCGCTCCTGGGGGGCAACGGAAAACGTGGATGAGTCAAATCGAAGGAGACTGTGTACGAAACAAAGTATCGTTCACCAGATTGCAGGAGAAAGCAGCAACCGGGTCAAAGAATGCCTTCAACAATTTCGTCGTACAGCACTTCACAGAATAACCAAACAAATAACTCTTCTTGTTTTGTTTGTATTTGTATTTGTATTTGTATTTGTTGCCAACCGTGCCTTTATTTCATATTTGGAATTAAAGTGTTGAAACAGTAGTAGTAGTAGTAGTAGTAGTAGTAGTAGTAGTAGTAGTAGTAGTAGTAGTAGTAGTAGTAGTAGTAGTAGTAGTAGTAGTAGTAGTAGTAGTAGTAGTAGTAGTAGTAGTAGTAGTAGCAGTAGTAGTAGTAGTAGTAGTAGTAGTAGTAGTAGTAGTAGTAGTAGTAGTAGTAGTAGTAGTAGTAGTAGTAGTAGTAGTAGTAGTAGTAGTAGTAGTAGTAGTAGTAGTAGTAGTAGTAGTAGTAGTAGTAGTAGTAGTAGTAGTAGTAGTAGTAGTAGTAGTAGTAGTAGTAGTAGTAGTAGTAGTAGTAGTAGTAGTAGTAGTAGTAGTAGTAGTAGTAGTAGTAGTAGTAGTAGTAGTAGTAGTAGTAGTAGTAGTAGTAGTAGTAGTAGTAGTAGTAGTAGTAGTAGTAGTAGTAGTAGTAGTAGTAGTAGTAGTAGTAGTAGTAGTAGTAGTAGTAGTAGTAGTAGTAGTAGTAGTAGTAGTAGTAGTAGTAGTAGTAGTAGTAGTAGTAGTAGTAGTAGTAGTAGTAGTAGTAGTAGTAGTAGTAGTAGTAGTAGTAGTAGTAGTAGTAGTAGTAGTAGTAGTAGTAGTAGTAGTAGTAGTAGTAGTAGTAGTAGTAGTAGTAGTAGTAGTAGTAGTAGTAGTAGTAGTAGTAGTAGTAGTAGTAGTAGTAGTAGTAGTAGTAGTAGTAGTAGTAGTAGTAGTAGTAGTAGTAGTGGGGGACAAAATCCAACCTCACCTCCACGTGGTGTCCCCTGGGGGTAGGTCATGTGCTGCGGCTCTCCGCTCACATGGTCGAGCTAACGAGGCACTGGTCTTCTAGTTTGTGGCGCAACTAGTCGTATCTCAGCCTTCAAACACCAAAGCAATGAGTACATTCAACCATGGCCCCGAGTCCCGGGTAAGGGGTGCTAAGAATCTCCCGAGGAACCAACTCAGAATTGCAACTTTAAACGTCAGAACACTGACCCAAGCCGGATCTTTAGAGGCTTTGAAAATGGATCTGGCGCAATACAAGTTGGATATTCTGGGAGTGCAGGAGACGAGATTGCAGGAGCAAGAAATTGATCTCGGAGACCACAAGCTCTACCTGTCTGACTCGTGGTTGTCTGGTGTAAAGTCGAGACAAGGAGGAGTGGGCGTTGCTGTAAAGAAGTCATTGATAAACAGCATCGTAGAACAAGTGGCTCTAAGTGAACGTATTTGCTACGTCAAGTTCGCGGCTCGGAGGAGAGCCAATCTAGCTGTTGTTGTCTGCTACGCACCTACGAATGAAGCTAGTCTCCAAGAGAAGGATTTGTTTTGGAGTCAACTTTCAGACCTAGTTTCCAGCTTCAAACATAGGGAGCGTATTTGTGTCATCGGTGACCTCAATGCAGAGCCTGGACACCAGTTGAATGACACCATGAGCTGCAGAGACAAGTTTGGAATGGGTGAAGAAAATGAAAACTCGGAAAAGTTGTTATCATTTTGCACTTCACACAAATTGCTCGTAGGTGGTACATGGTTCCAGCATCGACAAGTGCATCGGTACACCTACAACCCTCCCGATCCGAGTTGTCGAAAAAAGATGCTGGATCACATTCTGTTTGCAGAGAGATCCAGAGGATGTCTGACGAATGTGAGGACCAGAAGAGGGAAAACCACAATTACCGATCATGAACTGGTCATTGCGGAAGTATCTATGAAACTTTTGTCTAAAAAGCCATGTTTCACGCCCAGAATCAGTTCTGCAAAGCTGCAAGATGAAACAACGCGTGACTTATTCACGCAGGAGGTCAAGTTACATCTTGATAAGAGCGGCGATTTCGAGTTACATCTTGATAAGAGCGGCGATTTCGAGAGTACAGAGCAGTCTTGGGACAATTTTCGAAAAGCCCTGAACCAAGCAGCAGTGAAATGCCTCCTTCCGGACAAGCGAGTGAACAAACCTTGGATTTCTCCAGATTCTCTGGAACTTATCCGGAAACGAGCTGATCTACAGTTGAAGAAACACAGCAGCGCGGTGGCGTTGTTAGAGTTCACAAACTGCTGTAAGGAAGTCAGAAAAGCTCTACGTGCAGACAAACGGGCATGGCTTGAACGCAAAGGCCAAGAAGTGCAGAGCTTTGCGGACAGAGGCAACTTGAAGGAGGTTTTTGGGGCATCACAGCAGATTTGCCGAAACTGGAGTCCCCAGTTGACCAAATTAGTTTCAAGCACTGGCGTCAACTTACGGACGAAAGAGGAACGACTTGAACGCTGGACGGAACATTTTAGTCAACTCCTGAATCCCTCAACATCCAATTGCAGTACGAGATTGGATCCCGAAGAAGCAGCTGAAAGCTTGTCGATTGACCTGAGCCCAATTCGATTTGAAGAAGTGCTTGAAGCTGTCCGCAGGTTGAAGAATGGCAAGGCAAGTGGACCCGATGACATTTCCTGTGAGATGTTGAAAGCACACAAGGGTATTGTCGAGTGGCTCTGGGACATCATAGATAAGTGTTGGTCGACGGAAGTTCTGCCCGATGACTGGAAGGTAGCAGAAATTGTCCCATTATACGAGAGTAAAGGAAAGAGGTCAGAGTGTTCGAACCACCGAGGGATCTCTCTATTGTCAGTACCAGGCAAAGTGTTCGCTTCCGTTATTCTCAATCGATGCAAAGATTCAGTGGATCGCGTCTTAAGGGAAGAGCAGTGCGGCTTCAGAAAAAGCAGAGGATGCGCCGATCAACTCTTTGCCCTTCGTCAAATAATAGAGAAATCAATGGCGTTTCAATTGGATATTAGCTTTTGTTTCATAGACTTTCGAGCGGCATTCGATTCTGTCGATCGTTAGCAGATGTACCAGATAATGAAACACTATGGTCTTCCGCAAAAAGTGATAAACATCATAAGAAACAGCTATGATGGATTCAAATGTCGAGTCAAAGCCGAAGGTGAGAAAGGACGCTTATTTGATGTCAGAACGTGCGTTAGGCAGGGTGATGTGTGGTCCCCAATCCTATTCGGCCTTGTCATCAACTACATTTTGGCTAACTCGGTGCATGGAGGATTAGACATTGGGAGATTGGTGGCTGACTTAGATTTTGCTGATGATGTTGCTCTCGTGGGGGTCTCAGACAGTGAGGTGCAAGAAAACCTACATCGAATCGAGGCCCTTGCGGAAGCCGCTGGTCTGAAGATTAATGTGACCAAAACAAAGAATATGGGCGTAAAATGCGACAGCCCAAATGTTGTTGCAGTGCCTAGTATCCAACAGAACGTGGAGATACTCACCGGAACACATAAAGGCAAACTAGGACTCCTGACAGAGACATCTAGCCAGTCACGACTAACCATCAGCAGGGAGGTACTGCTGGGAACGAAAAAGAAAGCGGGCTGGTTCGAAACACAAGATGGCCGGAAGCTAAGATTGAAAAGCTTAGCGGTGGCTAAGCCAGCGTTGGTAGCTTCACAACAACAATCTGCACTAGCAGATTCAGAGTCGCTAGAAAATGAGAGTCGGTCAGTTTTGGCTGACCAAGAGTCTTTAAGATGTCAGAATTGTCAGCGGCAATTCAGTACAGTTACCGGACGCAAAGTGCACCAAACAAGATTCTGCAAAGCCGGTTTGTCAAAGAATGTCGTTGACAAGTCAAAGTTCGAGCAACTAGAGGCGAGCCTTACCTGTGACAAGTGTGAAAGAAAGTTCAAAACAGTCAATGGCCGAAAAGTTCACCAATCGAGATACTGTGGCAAACCTAAAGCAGTTGCCACACGCGTGTTTTCCTGCAAAGTACAAGATGTTCTCGGAAACGAGTTTGAAAACATAGAAGCGTTCAAGTATCTCGGATCATATGTCAGCCTCAAGCATGGAGACCTGCAGGAAGTCAATTGCAAACTTGCAGAAGGTAGACAACGGTTTGCTAACTTCAAAATCTCTGGAAGAGCAAGCAGCTCAGCGTGCACCTCAAGTGCAATTTGTACAAAGCACTCGTTTTATCAGCCGTGCTGTACAGCTCAGAGACTTGGACTCTTTCGAAATTAATGGAGAGAAAATCTGGAGAAAATTCTACGTGTGTCATATCAGGAGAAAGCAACGAACGAAGAAATTATGTCAAGATCACGAATGCCCCAACTATCCACGATGATCATGCTCAAACGGATAAAATGGTACGGACACATCCAGAGAATGGAATCAGGAAGACTAGCCCGCAGTGCCTTCGATTGGGACCCGCCCGATCAATACGTCCATGCTAGACGCGCTCCTGGGGGGCAACGGAAAACGTGGATGAGTCAAATCGAAGGAGACTGTGTACGCAATAAAGAATCGTTCACAAGATTGCAGGAGAAAGCAGCAACCGGGTCAAAGAATGCCTTCAACAATTTCGTCGTACAGCACTTCACAGAATAACCAAACAAATAACTCTTCTTGTTTTGTTTGTATTTGTTGCCAACCGTGCCTTTATTTCATATTTGGAATTAAAGTGTTGAAACAGTAGTAGTAGTAGTAGTAGTAGTAGTAGTAGTAGTAGTAGTAGTAGTAGTAGTAGTAGTAGTAGTAGTAGTAGTAGTAGTAGTAGTAGTAGTAGTAGTAGTAGTAGTAGTAGTAGTAGTAGTAGTAGTAGTAGTAGTAGTAGTAGTAGTAGTAGTAGTAGTAGTAGTAGTAGTAGTAGTAGTAGTAGTAGTAGTAGTAGTAGTAGTAGTAGTAGTAGTAGTAGTAGTAGTAGTAGTAGTAGTAGTAGTAGTAGTAGTAGTAGTAGTAGTAGTAGTAGTAGTAGTAGTAGTAGTAGTAGTAGTAGTAGTAGTAGTAGTAGTAGTAGTAGTAGTAGTAGTAGTAGTAGTAGTAGTAGTAGTAGTAGTAGTAGTAGTAGTAGTAGTAGTAGTAGTAGTAGTAGTAGTAGTAGTAGTAGTAGTAGTAGTAGTAGTAGTAGTAGTAGTAGTAGTAGTAGTAGTAGTAGTAGTAGTAGTAGTAGTAGTAGTAGTAGTAGTAGTAGTAGTAGTAGTAGTAGTAGTAGTAGTAGTAGTAGTAGTAGTAGTAGTAGTAGTAGTAGTAGTAGTAGTAGTAGTAGTAGTAGTAGTAGTAGTAGTAGTAGTAGTAGTAGTAGTAGTAGTAGTAGTAGTAGTAGTAGTAGTAGTAGTAGTAGTAGTAGTAGTAGTAGTAGTAGTAGTAGTAGTAGTAGTAGTAGTAGTAGTAGTAGTAGTAGTAGTAGTAGTAGTAGTAGTAGTAGTAGTAGTAGTAGTAGTAGTAGTAGTAGTAGTAGTAGTAGTAGTAGTAGTAGTAGTAGTAGTAGTAGTAGTAGTAGTAGTAGTAGTAGTAGTAGTAGTAGTAGTAGTAGTAGTAGTAGTAGTAGTAGTAGTAGTAGTAGTAGTAGTAGTAGTAGTAGTAGTAGTAGTAGTAGTAGTAGTAGTAGTAGTAGTAGTAGTAGTAGTAGTAGTAGTAGTAGTAGTAGTAGTAGTAGTAGTAGTAGTAGTAGTAGTAGTAGTAGTAGTAGTAGTAGTAGTAGTAGTAGTAGTAGTAGTAGTAGTAGTAGTAGTAGTAGTAGTAGTAGTAGTAGTAGTAGTAGTAGTAGTAGTAGTAGTAGTAGTAGTAGTAGTAGTAGTAGTAGTAGTAGTAGTAGTAGTAGTAGTAGTAGTAGTAGTAGTAGTAGTAGTAGTAGTAGTAGTAGTAGTAGTAGTAGTAGTAGTAGTAGTAGTAGTAGTAGTAGTAGTAGTAGTAGTAGTAGTAGTAGTAGTAGTAGTAGTAGTAGTAGTAGTAGTAGTAGTAGTAGTAGTAGTAGTAGTAGTAGTAGTAGTAGTAGTAGTAGTAGTAGTAGTAGTAGTAGTAGTAGTAGTAGTAGTAGTAGTAGTAGTAGTAGTAGTAGTAGTAGTAGTAGTAGTAGTAGTAGTAGTAGTAGTAGTAGTAGTAGTAGTAGTAGTAGTAGTAGTAGTAGTAGTAGTAGTAGTAGTAGTAGTAGTAGTAGTAGTAGTAGTAGTAGTAGTAGTAGTAGTAGTAGTAGTAGTAGTAGTAGTAGTAGTGGGGGACAAAATCCAACCTCACCTCCACGTGGTGTCCCCTGGGGGTAGGTCATGTGCTGCGGCTCTACGCTCACATGGTCGAGCTAACGAGGCACTGGTCTTCTAGTTTGTGGCGCAACTAGTCGTATCTCAGCCTTCAAACACCAAAGCAATGAGTACAATCAACCATGGCCCCGAGTCCCGGGTAAGGGGTGCTAAGAATCTCCCGAGGAACCAACTCAGAATTGCAACTTTAAACGTCAGAACACTGACCCAAGCCGGATCTCTAGAGGCTTTGAAAATGGATCTGGCGCGATACAAGTTGGATATTCTGGGAGTGCAGGAGACGAGATTGCAGGAGCAAGAAATTGATCTTGGAGACCACAAGCTCTACCTGTCTGACTCGTGGTTGTCTGGTGTAAAGTCGAGACAAGGTGGAGTGGGCGTTGCTGTAAAGAAGTCATTGATAAACAGCATCGTAGAACAAGTGGCTCTAAGTGAACGTATTTGCTACGTCAAGTTCGCGGCTCAGAGGAGAGCCAATCTAGCTGTTGTTGTCTGCTACGCACCTACGAATGAAGCTAGTAGTTTCCAGTTTCAAACATAGGGAGCGTATTTGTGTCATCGGTGACCTCAATGCAGAGCCTGGACACCAGTTGAATGACACCATGAGCTGCAGAGGCCCGTTTGGAATGGGTGAAGAAAATGAAAACTCTGAAAAGTTGTTATCATTTTGCACTTCACACAAATTGCTCGTAGGTGGTACATGGTTCCAGCATCGACAAGTGCATCGGTACACCTTCAACCCTCCCGATCCGAGTTGTCGAAAAAAGATGCTGGATCACATTCTGTTTGCAGAGAGATACAGAGGATGTCTGACGAATGTGAGGTCCAGAAGAGGGAAAACCACAATTACCGATCACGAACTGGTCATTGCGGAAGTATCTATGAAACTTTTGTCTAAAAAGTCATGCTTCACGCCCAGAATCAGTTCTGCAAAGCTGCAAGATGAAACAACGCGTGACTTATTCACGCAGGAAGTCAAGTTACATCTTGATAAGAGCGGCGATTTCGAGAATACAGAGCAGTCTTGGGACAATTTTCGAAAAGCCCTGAACCAAGCAGCAGTGAAATGCCTCCTTCCGGACAAGCGAGTGAACAAACCTTGGATTTCTCCAGATTCTCTGGAACTTATCCGGAAACGAGCCGATCTACAGTTAAAGAAACACAGCAGCGCGGAGGCGCTGTTAGAGTTCACAAACTGCTGTAAGGAAGTCAGAAAAGCTCTACGTGCAGACAAACGGGCATGGCTTGAACGCAAAGGCCAAGAAGTGCAGAGCTTCGCGGACAGAGGCAACTTAAAGGAGGTTTTTGGGGCATCACAGCAGATTTGCCGAAACTGGAGGCCCCAGTTGACCAAATTAGTTTCAAGCACTGGCGTCAACTTACGGACGAAAGAGGAACGACTTGAACGCTGGACGGAACATTTTAGTCAACTCCTGAATCCCTCAACATTCAGTTGCAGTACGAGATTGGATCCCGAAGAAGCAGCTGAAAGCTTGCCGATTGACCTGAGCCCAATTCGATTTGAAGAAGTGCTTGAAGCTGTCCGCAGGTTGAAGAATGGCAAGGCAAGTGGACCCGATAACATTTCCTGTGAGATGTTGAAAGCACACAAGGGTATTGTCGAGTGGCTCTGGGACATCATAGATAAATGTTGGTCGACGGAAGTTCTGCCCGATGACTGGAAGGTAGCAGAAATTGTCCCATTATACAAGAGTAAAGGAAAGAGGTCAGAGTGTTCGAACCACCGAGGGATCTCTCTATTGTCAGTACCAGGCAAAGTGTTCGCTTCCGTTACTCTCAACCGATGCAAAGATTCAGTGGATCGCGTCTTAAGGGAAGAGCAGTGCGGCTTCAGAAAAAGCAGAGGATGCGCCGATCAACTCTTTGCCCTGCGTCAAATAATAGAGAAATCAATGGCGTTTCAATTGGATATTAGCTTTTGTTTCATAGACTTTCGAGCGGCATTCGATTCTGTCGATCGTGAGCAGATGTACCAGATAATGAAACACTATGGTCTGCCGCAAAAAGTGATAAACATCATAAGAAACAGCTATGATGGATTCAAATGTCGAGTCAAAGCCGAAGGTGAGAAGGGACGCTTATTTGATGTCAGAACAGGCGTTAGGCAGGGTGATGTGTGGTCCCCAATCCTATTCGGGCTTGTCATCAACTACATTTTAGCTAACTCGGTGCATGGAGGATTAGACATTGGGAGATTGGTGGCTGACTTAGATTTTGCTGATGATGTTGCTCTCGTGGGGGTCTCCGACAGTGAGGTGCAAGAAAACCTACATCGAATCGAGGCCCTAGCGGAAGCCGCTGGTCTGAAGATTAATGTGGCCAAAACAAAGAATATGGGCGTAAAATGCGACAGCCCAAATGTTGTTGCAGTGCCTAGTATCCAACAGAACGTGGAGATACTCACTGGAACACATAAAGGCAAACTAGGACTCCTGGCAGAGACATCTAGCCAGTCACGACTAACCATCGGCACGGAGGTGCTGCTGGGAACGAAAAAGAAAGCGGGCTGGTTCGAAACACAAGATGGCCGGAAGCTCAGATTGAAAAGCTTAGCGGAGGCTAAGCCAGCGTTGGTAGCTTCACAACAACAATCTGCAGTAGCGGATTTAGAGTCGCTAGAAAATGAGAGTAGGTCAGCGGTGGCTGATCAAGAGTCTTTAAGATGTCAGAACTGTCAGCGGCAATTCAGTACAGTTACCGGACGCAAAGTGCACCAAACAAGATTCTGCAAAGCCGGTTTGTCAAAGAATGTCGTCGACAAGTCAAAGTTCGAGCAACTAGAGGCGAGCCTCACCTGTGACAAGTGTGAAAGGAAGTTCAAAACAGTCAATGGCCGAAAAGTTCACCAATCGAGATACTGTGGCAAACCTAAAGCAGCTGCCACAAGCGTGTTTTCCTGCAAAGTACAAGATGTTATCGGAAACGAGTTTGAAAACATAGAAGCGTTCAAGTATCTCGGATCATATGTCAGCCTCAAGCATGGAGACCTCCAGGAAGTCAATTGCACACTTGCAGAAGGTAGACAACGGTTGCTAACTTCCAAAATCTCTGGAAGAGCAAGCAGCTCAGCGTGCACCTCAAGTGCAATTTGTACAAAGCACTCGTTTTATCAGCCGTGCTGTACAGCTCAGAGACTTGGACTCTTTCGAAATTAATGGAGAGAAAACTTGAGAGTTTCCACTGTGGTTGTCTTCGGAGAATTCTACGTGTGTCATATCTGGAGAAAGCAACGAACGATGAAATTATGTCAAGATCGCGAATGCCCCAACTATCCACGATGATCATGCTCAAACGGATAAAATGGTACGGTCACATCCAGAGAATGGAACCAGGAAGATTAGCCCGCAGTGCCTTCGATTGGGACCCGCCCGATCAATACGCCCATGCCAGACGCGCTCCTGGGGGGCAACGGAAAACGTGGATGAGTCAAATCGAAGGAGACTGTGTACGAAACAAAGTATCGTTCACCAGATTGCA
>NW_027452570.1:22500-29000 GCF_964194025.1 Convolutriloba macropyga | reverse complement strand
CATACATACATACATACATACATACATACATACATACATACATACATACATACATACATACATACATACATACATACATACACACATACATACATAAATACATACATATACATACATACATACATACATACATACATACATACATACCTACATACATACATACAAACAGACATACATACATACATGCATACACACATACATATATACATACATAAATAACTACACATATACATACAAACATATATACATACATATATACATACTCACATATATGCATAAATACATACCTACATACATACATACATACATACATACATACATACATACATAAACAATTTGGAAGCAGTGTATTGTCATTTTTCCCCTTAAGGTCCAGGTTTTTTTGTCTGGGATGCTGCAATCAATGATAAATCTCCATTAGAAGACTGCATTTTCATTTATTTGAAACGCACCAACAGATTTTACGTAGAAAACAGTATGGAAGCAGATAGGGAACGAATGATTAACTTAACACAAGTTTTTCAAATTTAAATTTACAGAGCAATAGAAAAATTTGATGAAGAAGAACAATCTGATAATATTGAAGACTGACGGGTGTCCCGAAGTGTTTTCTATCACTTATTCCCTCGATGGATGGTCATAACATTTTCGGGGGAACTTAATTAGATAGAGTGAAGGGCATATTTTTTCAAAATTTTTAAAGGCAAGGTTGCGGTTGAGACTATTGAAAATAGTTTTTGCGTCAAAAACAAAACTCTCTCAAAATCTGTGTGGTTTAAATCATAAATACATACATACATACACACATACATAACTACATACACACATACGTACATTTTTACATACATACATATATATGTATACATACATATATACATACATACATACATACATATAAATGTATACATACATATATACATACATACATACATACATACATACATACATACATACATACATACATACATACATACATACATACATACATACTTAGATACATACATACATACATACATACATACATACATACATACATACATACAAACATACATACATACATACTTACATATATACTTACATGCATACATACACAAAAACATAAACTCATACATACATACACACATGCATACATACATAAATGCAGACACTTGACACTTACATTTAATTTTTAATTTTTTTGTTCCCAATTGTTCGGTGATTATGTTCAGGTTCGTTAGCGCTATAATTTGGAAGCAGTGTATTGTCATTTTTCCCCTTAAGGTCCAGGTATTTTGTCTGGGATTCTGCAATCAATGATAAATCTCCATTAGAAGACTGCATTTTCATTGATTTGAAACGCGCCGTCAGATTTTACGTAGAAAACAGCATGGATGTAGATAGAGAATAAGTGATTAACTGAACACAAGTTTTTCATATTTGAATTTACAAACAATAGAAAATTTTGATGAAGAAGAACAATCTGGTAATATTGAAGACTGACGGTTGTCCCAAAGTGTTTTCTATCACTTATTCCCTCGCTGGATGGCCATAACAATTTCGGGGGAACATACTTAGATAGAGTGAAGGGAATAATTTTTCAAAGTTTTTAAAGGCAAGGTTTCGGTTGAGACTATTGAAAACAGTTTTTGCGTCAAAAACAAAACCCTCTCAAAATCTGTGTGGTTTAAATCATAAATACATACATACATACCCACATACATAACAATATACACACATACATACATTTTTACATACATACATATATATGTATACATACATACATACATACATACATACATACATACATACATACATACATACATACATACATACATACATAAATACATACATACATACATACATACAAATATATATACATACATACATAAATACATACATATATACATACATAGAAACATACATACATACATACATACATACATACATACATGCATAGACACATACATACTTATATATTTATATACATAAATACATACAAATATACACACATATATAAATAAATACATACAAACATACATATATACATACATAAATACATACACACATAAATGCATAAATACATACCTACATACATATATACATACATACATACATACATACATACATACATACATACATAAACACATACATACATACATACATACATACATACATACATACATACATACATACATACATACATACATACATACATACATACATACACACAAATATACATAAATACATACATATACATGCATACATACATACATGCATACATACATACATACATACATACATACATACATACATACAAGCATAAGTACATAAACTCATACATACATACACGCATGCATACATACATAAATGCAGACACTTGAAATTTACATTTAGTTTTTAATTTTTTTGTTCCCAATCGTTCGATTATTGTGGTCAGGTTCGTTAGCGCTATAAATTGGAACCAGTGTATTGTCATTTTTCCCCTTAAGGTCCAGGTATTTTTTCTGGGATGCTGCAATCACTGATAAATCTCCATTAGAAGACTGCATTTTCATTGATTTGAAACGCGCCGTCAGATTTTACGTAGAAAACAGCATGGAAGTAGATAGAGAATAAGTGATTAACTGAACACAAGTTTTTCATATTTGAATTTACAAAACAATAGAAAAATTTGACGAAGAAGAACAATCTGGTAATATTGAAGACTGACGGTTGTCCCAAAATATTTTCTATCCTTTATTCCCTCGCTGGATGGCCATAACAATTTCGGGGGAACTCACTTAGATAGAGTGAAGGGCATAATTTTTCAAAGTTTTTAAAGGCAAGGTTGCGGTTGAGACTATTGAAAATAGTTTTTGCGTCAAAAACAAAACCCTCTCAAAATCTGTGTGGTTCAAATCATATATACATACTTACATACACACATACATAACAATATACACACATACATACATTTTTACATACATACATATATATGTATACATACATACATACATACATACATACATACCTACATACATACATACATACATACATACATACATACAAATATATATACATACATACATAAATACATACATATATATATACATAGAAACATACATACATACATACATACATACATACATGCCTACACACTTGCATAGACACATACATAAATACATACAAACATACATATATACATACATAAATACATACACACATAAATGCATAAATACATACCTACATACATATATACATACATACATACATACATACATACATACATACATACATACATACATACATACACACAAATATACATCAATACATACATATACATGCATACATACATACATACATACATACATACATACATACATACATACATACATACATACATACATACATACATACATACACACAAATATACATCAATACATACATATACATGCATACATACATACATACATACATACATACATACATACATACATACATACATACATACATACATACATACATACATACATACATACATACATACATACAAGCATAAGTACATAAACTCATACATACATACACGCATGCATACATACATAAATGCAGACACTTGACATTTACATTTAGTTTTTAGTTTTTTTGTTCCCAATCGTTCGATTATTGTGGTCAGGTTCGTTAGCGCTATAAATTGGAACCAGTGTATTGTCATTTTCCCCCTTAAGGTCCAGGTATTTTTTCTGGGATGCTGCAATCACTGATAAATCTCCATTAGAAGACTGCATTTTCATTGATTTGAAACGCGCCGTCAGATTTTACGTAGAAAACAGCATGGAAGTAGATAGAGAATAAGTGATTAACTGAACACAAGTTTTTCATATTTGAATTTAAAAAACAATAGAAAAATTTGACGAAGAAGAACAATCTGGTAATATTGAAGACTGACGGTTGTCCCAAAATATTTTCTATCCTTTATTCCCTCGCTGGATGGCCATAACAATTTCGGGGGAACTCACTTAGATAGAGTGAAGGGCATAATTTTTCAAAGTTTTTAAAGGCAAGGTTGCGGTTGAGACTATTGAAAATAGTTTTTGCGACAAAAACAAAACCCTCTCAAAATCTGTGTGGCTTAAATCATAAATACATACATACATACACACATACATAACTACATACACACATACAAACATTTTTACATACATACATATATATGTATACTTACATATATACATACATACATACATATAAATGTATACATACATACATACATACATACATACATACATACATACATACATACATACATACATACATACATACATACATACATACATATATACATACATACATACATACATACATACATACATACATACATACATACATACATACATACATACATACATACATACATACATACATACATACATACATACATACATACATACATACATACATACATAAATACATACATACATACAAACATACATACATACTTACATACATACATACATACATACATACATACATACATACATACATACATACATACATACATACATACATACATACATACATACATACATACATACATACATACATACATACATACATACATATATACAGACATACATACATACATAAATACAACCATACATATATACATAGATACAAACATACATACATACATACATACATGCCTACACACATGCATACATACATACATACTTATATATTTATATACATAAATACATACAAATATACAGACATATATGCATAAATACATACCTACATACATACATACATACATACATACATACATAAACACATACATACTTACATACATACATACATACATACATACATACATACATACATATATACATACACACATACTTACATAAATACATACATATACATACATACATACATACATACATAAATACATACATATACATACATACATACATACATACATACATACATACATACATACATACATACATACATACATACATATATTCATACATACATACATACATACATACATACATACATACATACATACATACATACATACATACATACATACATACAAGCATAAATACATAAACTCATACATACATACACACATGCATACATACATAAATGCAGACACTTGACACTTACATTTAATTTTTATTTTTTTTGTTCCCAATTGTTCTATGATTGTGGTCAGGTTCGTTAGCGCTATAATTTGAAAGCAGTGTATTGTCATTTTTCCCCTTAAGGTCCAGGTTTTTTTTCTGGGATGCTGCAATCACTGATAAATCTCCATTAGAAGACTGAATTTTCATTGATTTGAAACGCGCCGTCAGATTTTACGTAGAAAACAGCATGGAAGTAGATAGAGAATAAATGATTCCTGAACACAAGTTTTTCATAATTTACAAAACAATAGAAAAACTTGATGAAGAAGAACAATCTGGTAATATTGAAGACTGACGGTTGTCCCAAAGTGTTTTCTACCACTTATTCTCTCGCTGGATGGCCATAACAATTTCGGGGGAACTTACTTAGATAGAGTGAAGGGCGTATTTTTTCAAAGTTTTTAAAGGGAAGGTTGCGGTTGAGACTTTTGAAAATAGTTTTTGCGTCAAAAACAAAACCCTCTCAAAATCTGTGTGGTTTAAATCATAAATACATACATACATACACACATACATAACTACATACACAAATACATACATTTTTACATACATACATATATATGTATACATACATACATACATACATACATACATATAAATGTATACATACATATATACAGACATACATACATACATACATATATACATACACACATACATACATACATACATACATACATACATACATACATACATACATACATACATACATACATACATACATACTTACATATATACATACATGTATACATACACAAACACATAAACTCATACATACGTACACACATGCATACATACATAAATGCAGACACTTGACACTTACATTTAATTTTTAATTTTTTTGTTCCCAATTGTTCGGTGATTGTGGTCAGGTTCGTTAGCGCTATAATTTGGAAGCAGTGCATTGTCATTTTTCCCCTTAAGGTCCAGGTATTTTGTCTGGGATGCTGCAATCAATGATAAATCTCCATTAGAAGACTGCATTTTCATTTATTTGAAACGCACCAACAGATTTTACGTAGAAAACAGTATGGAAGCAGATAGGGAACGAATGATTAACTTAACACAAGTTTTTCAAATTTAAATTTACAGAGCAATAGAAAAATTTGATGAAGAAGAACAATCTGATAATATTGAAGACTGACGGGTGTCCCGAAGTGTTTTCTATCACTTATTCCCTCGATGGATGGTCATAACATTTTCGGGGGAACTTAATTAGATAGAGTGAAGGGCATATTTTTTCAAGGTTATTAAAGGCAAGGTTGCGATTGAGACTATTGAAAATAGTTTTGCGTTAAAAAAGAAACCCTCTCAAGATCTATGTGGTTTAAACAATAAATACATACATACATA
>NW_027452569.1:0-15075 GCF_964194025.1 Convolutriloba macropyga | reverse complement strand
TGCTGATGTTTCTGCTTTCGCGTACTAGAAACAGCATAATACTTATTGCTTTGTCAAGAAGTGTGTGTGTCTTTCCCATGCGAAAGTTTCACCGGTCAGCAATAATTGCCGTGTCCAATTAAGGTTACTCATAGCTGTATAATACTAGGGAAAATGATTGAGGATTTAATATCAGATTTTCACATGTTGATGTTTCGGCTTTCGCCTACTAGAAACAACATAATACTAGTCTGCTAATAAATCTCGCTCAAATTGCCTTTTCACATACAGAAGTTTCACCTCTTCTTGGTCACTGTACAGATGATGCTGTCTGTTCTTTATTTGGTTCTGCTTATTATAAGGAGGGGCATCACTCCTTCCTCCTTGGTTTGCATGCATTAAGCCTGCTTTGTGAAAAGCGTATCTTTCTAGCTTTTCTTCGCCTTACTCGAGTAGGACGATACAATCCAGACATTAGTCAGTCTTGGTGTAAAGTCACTGAGTATTATTCGGTTCTGCTTTATTCAGCAATATGCTGTATAATTGTTGTAATTTGCGAACATATTTGTTCTCAGTTCCGAACTACTAGCGACGACAGATTACCAGCGGTCATGAGCCATCAAGGTAGTTCTTTGGTGCATCAAGTAGAGAGGTGCCATCAAACAACACTTCCCTAATAATGCTACACACATAGAATTTGCTACAGTGCAGCTTTTTACTTTGCAAAATTTGCGCACAAATTTTGCATAGAATAAATGTTTTATCAAGATTTTTAGATCCCCTCCCTTGAGAGAACGTTACTCCTTTAAGTGAACACCCCGCGGCGTCCTGTTGTTATTGCTTATAACCATTTCGCAAGCCGGAGGCATAATGCACTACGCAAGCCGCTACTTTGGCACAGAGGCACCTAGTTTTACACCCGGGACTTCAGGTGGCCCAGTTTTACACCCAGTACAGCGGTGCCAGTTGGTAACCCGGTGGATCCTCGGAGACCAGACATGATCATAGATCAAACCCGATGTATGCTACTCCTGAACGTATAGTATCTCCACTGTGCAATGAAATTATCGTTCGTTTCGGGCCTTCCTATACGTTCAGCAGACAATCGCTAGGAATTCACCTCGTGACCCGTGGTGACCACACTGGATTTCAAGTTTATTGATTTGGACAGACCTGTCATTTATTTTGCTTTTCAGCTTCAGTTCTGCTCGATCTAGCTTGCCTAAGGCTTGATCTCGCTTTGCTCACCCCTGTAGGAGCCTCTACTAGTACCACTCGGAGTAATGGGGAATCCACCAGACCTAATCGATGAATGCCATCAAACAACAAACATCATACCCGGCTTCATCAGGCATATTTTATTACTTCCGAGAGGTACTTTAGTATCAGATCTTTCTCCATGCCTCTTATGAGGACCCGTCAGACCTTTCGGTTTATCGTTTAGCTTCAGTCCTGCTCGATCTAGCTTTCCCAAGGCTCGATCTAGCTCTATTCGCCCCACTAGAGGGCTCTCTAAGACCCCTCGGTCTTAGTGTTAGCTCCGGTACTGCTCGGTCGTGCTTGCTGAAGGCCCGACCCAGCTTTAGTTAGATTCTCGTACTTTCTCTTGGCCTCTCTAGGAGGACCAGACAGACCTCTCGGTCTATCGTTTAGCTTCAGTCCTGCTCGATCTAGCTTGCCCAAGGCTTGATCAAGCTCTATTCGCCCCGCTAGAGGGCTCTCTAAGACCCCTCGGTCTTAGTGTTATCTTCTGTAATGCCTAACCAAGCTTACTACAGGCCTTGGTCAGGTCTTTATCGGTCACCGATTAGTAACAGACCAATCATAGGGCCTTCCACCCTATCCGGGTTGAGGTCTTTAGTCCAGCCATATTTTGACAAGACACCTCTCCCTAATAATGCCCCACACATAGAATTACTGTCCATGCAGTATTTAACTTGTGTTTTTTTCTAAAATTTGATTTTCACTTTTTGGAGGTTCATTTGCTCCTCTGACACTCTTTCAGCTTCAATCTTACTCGATCTAGCTTTCCCAAGGCTCGATCTAGCTCTATTCGCCCCACTAGAGGGCTCTCTAAGACACTTCGGTCTTAGTGTTAGCTCCGGTCTTGCTCAATCGTGCTTGCTGAAGGCGCGATCAAGCTTTAGTTAGCTTCTCGTACTTCCTCTTGGCCTCTCTAGGAGGACCAGACAGACCTCTCGGTCTATCGTTTAGCTTCAGTCCTGCTCGATCTAGCTTTCCCAAGGCTCGATCTAGCTCTATTCGCCCTGCTAGAGGGCTCTCTAAGACCCCTCGGTCTTAGTGTTAGCTCCGGTACAGCTCGGTCGTGCTTGCTGAAGGCCCGATCAAGCTTTAGTTAGATTCTCGTACTTTCTCTTGGCCTCTATAGGAGGACCAGACAGACCTCTCGGTCTATCGTTTAGCTTCAGTCCTGCTTGATCTAGCTTTCCCAAGGCTCGATCTAGCTCTATTCGCCCTGCTAGAGGGCTCTCTAAGACCCCTCGGTCTTAGTGTTAGCTCCGGTACAGCTCGGTCGTGCTTGCTGAAGGCCCGATCAAGCTTTAGTTAGCTTCTCGTACTTTCTCTTGGCCTCTCTAGGAGGACCAGACAGACCTCTCGGTCTATCGTTTAGCTTCAGTCCTGCTCGATCTAGCTTTCCCAAGGCTCGATCTAGATCTATTCGCCCTGCTAGAGGGCTCTCTAAGACCCCTCGGTCTTAGTGTTAGCTCCGGTACAGCTCGGTCGTGCTTGCTGAAGGCCTGATCAAGCTTTAGTTAGCTTCTCGTACTTTCTCTTGGCCTCTCTAGGAGGACCAGACAGACCTTTCGGTCTCTTGCTTAGCTTCAGTCCTGCTCGATCTAGCTTTCCCAAGGCTCGATCTAGCTCTATTCGCCCCGCTAGAGGGCTCTCTAAGACCCCTCGGTCTTAGTGTTAACTCCTGTAATGCCTAACCAAGCTTACTACAGGCCTTGGTCAGGTCTTTATCGGTCACCGATTAGTAACAGACCGATCATGGGGCCTTCCACCCTATCCGGGTTGAGGTCTTTAGTCCAGCCATATTTTGACAAGACACCTCCCCCTAATAATGCCCCACACATAGAAATACTGTCCATGCAGTATTTAACTTGTGTTTTTTCTAAAATTTGATTTTCACTTTTTGGAGGTTCATTTGCTCCTCTGACACTCTTTCAGCTTCAATCTTACTCGATCTAGCTTTCCCAAGGCTCGATCTAGCTCTATTCGCCCCACCAGAGGGCTCTCTAAGACACTTCGGTCTTAGTGTTAGCTCCGGTCTTGCTCAATCGTGCTTGCTGAAGGCGCGATCAAGCTTTAGTTAGCTTCTCGTACTTTCTCTTGGCCTCTCTAGGAGGACCAGACAGACCTCTCGGTCTATCGTTTAGCTTCAGTCCTGCTCGATCTAGCTTTCCCAAGGCTCGATCTAGCTCTATTCGCCCCGCTAGAGGGCTCTCTAAGACCCCTCGGTCTTAGTGTTAGCTCCGGTACAGCTCGGTCGTGCTTGCTGAAGGCCCGATCAAGCTTTAGTTGGCTTCTCGTACTTTCTCTTGGCCTCTCTAGGAGGACCAGACAGACCTCTCGGTCTCTTGCTTAGCTTCAGTCCTGCTCGATCTAGCTTGCCCAAGGCTTGATCAAGCTCTATTCGCCCCGCTAGAGGGCTCTCTAAGACCCCTCGGTCTTAGTGTTAGCTCCGGTACAGCTCGGTCGTGCTTGCTGAAGGCCCGATCAAGCTTTAGTTAGCTTCTCGTTTTTTCTCTTGGCCTCTCTAGGAGGACCAGACAGACCTCTCGGTCTATCGTTTAGCTTCAGTCCTGCTCGATCTAGCTTTCCCAAGGCTCGATCTAGCTCTATTCGCCCCGCTAGAGGGCTCTCTAAGACCCCTCGGTCTTAGTGTTAGCTCCGGTACAGCTCGGTCGTGCTTGCTGAAGGCCCGATCAAGCTTTAGTTGGCTTCTCGTACTTTCTCTTGGCCTCTCTAGGAGGACCAGACAGACCTCTCGGTCTATCCTTTAGCTTCAGTCCTGCTCGATCTAGCTTTCCCAAGGCTCGATCTAGCTCTATTCGCCCCGCTAGAGGGCTCTCTAAGACCCCTCGGTCTTAGTGTTATCTCCTGTAATGCCTAACCAAGCTTACTACAGGCCTTGGTCAGGTCTTTATCGGTCACCGATTAGTAACAGACCGATCATAGGGCCTTCCACCCTATCTGGGTTGAGGTCTTTAGTCCAGCCATATTTTGACAAGACACCTCCCCCTAATAATGCCCCACACATAGAATTACTGTTTATGCAGCTTTTCACTTGTGAAATTTTTAATTTTCGCAATTATTATAGAATAAGTGTTTGCGCAGCTTTTCATAGGTCGAGCTCTAGCTAGCTAGCTCAAGCTAGCTAGCTAGCTCAAGCTCAAGCTATCTAGCTCAAGCTCAAGCCAGCTAGCTCAAGCTCAAGCTAGCTAGCTAGCTCAAGCTCAAGCTAGCTAGCTAGCTCAAGCTCAAGCTAGCTAGCTCAAGCTCAAGCTAGCTAGCTCAAGCTCAAGCTAGCTAGCTAGCTCAAGCTCAAGCTCAAGCTAGCTAGCTCAAGCTCAAGCTCAAGCTAGCTAGCTAGCTCAAGCTCAAGCTAGCTAGCTAGCTCAAGCTCAAGCTAGCTAGCTAGCTCAAGCTCAAGCTAGCTAGCTCAAGCTCAAGCTCAAGCTCAAGCTAGCTAGCTAGCTCAAGCTAGCTAGCTAGCTCAAGCTCAAGCTAGCTAGCTAGCTCAAGTTCAAGCTAGCTAGCTAGCTCAAGCTCAAGCTAGCTAGCTAGCTCAAGCTCAAGCTAGCTAGCTCAAGCTCAAGCTAGCTAGCTCAAGCTCAAGCTAGCTAGCTAGCTCAAGCTCAAGCTCAAGCTAGCTAGCTCAAGCTCAAGCTCAAGCTAGCTAGCTAGCTCAAGCTCAAGCTAGCTAGCTAGCTCAAGCTCAAGCTCAAGCTAGCTAGCTAGCTCAAGTTCAAGCTAGCTAGCTAGCTCAAGCTCAAGCTAGCTAGCTCAAGCTCAAGCTAGCTAGCTCAAGCTCAAGCCAGCTAGCTCAAGCTCAAGCTCAAGCTAGCTAGCTAGCTCAAGCACAAGCTAGCTAGCTAGCTCAATCTCAAGCTAGCTAGCTCAAGCTCAAGCTAGCTAGCTCAAGCTCAAGCTGGCTAGCTAGCTCAAGCTCAAGCTAGCTAGCTAGCTCAAGCTCAAGCTAGCTAGCTCAAGCTCAAGCTCAAGCTCAAGCTAGCTAGCTAGCTCAAGCTAGCTAGCTAGCTCAAGCTCAAGCTAGCTAGCTAGCTCAAGTTCAAGCTAGCTAGCTAGCTCAAGCTCAAGCTAGCTAGCTAGCTCAAGCTCAAGCTAGCTAGCTCAAGCTCAAGCTAGCTAGCTCAAGCTCAAGCTAGCTAGCTAGCTCAAGCTCAAGCTCAAGCTAGCTAGCTCAAGCTCAAGCTCAAGCTAGCTAGCTAGCTCAAGCTCAAGCTAGCTAGCTAGCTCAAGCTCAAGCTAGCTAGCTAGCTCAAGTTCAAGCTAGCTAGCTAGCTCAAGCTCAAGCTAGCTAGCTCAAGCTCAAGCTAGCTAGCTCAAACTCAAGCTAGCTAGCTAGCTCAAGTTCAAGCTAGCTAGCTAGCTCAAGCTCAAGCTAGCTAGCTAGCTCAAGCTCAAGCTAGCTAGCTCAAGCTCAAGCTAGCTAGCTCAAGCTCCAGCTAGCTAGCTAGCTCAAGCTCAAGCTCAAGCTAGCTAGCTCAAGCTCAAGCTCAAGCTAGCTAGCTAGCTCAAGCTCAAGCTAGCTAGCTAGCTCAAGCTCAAGCTAGCTAGCTAGCTCAAGTTCAAGCTAGCTAGCTAGCTCAAGCTCAAGCTAGCTAGCTCAAGCTCAAGCTAGCTAGCTCAAGCTCAAGCCAGCTAGCTCAAGCTCAAGCTCAAGCTAGCTAGCTAGCTCAAGCACAAGCTTGCTAGCTAGCTCAAGCTCAAGCTAGCTAGCTCAAGCTCAAGCTAGCTAGCTCAAGCTCAAGCTAGCTAGCTCAAGCTCAAGCTCAAGCTAGCTAGCTAGCTCAAGCACAAGCTTGCTAGCTAGCTCAAGCTCAAGCTAGCTAGCTCAAGCTCAAGCTAGCTAGCTCAAGCTCAAGCTAGCTAGCTAGCTCAAGCTCAAGCTCAAGCTAGCTAGCTCAAGCTCAAGCTCAAGCTAGCTAGCTGGCTCAAGCTCAAGCTAGCTAGCTAGCTCAAGCTCAAGCTAGCTAGCTAGCTCAAGCTCAAGCTAGCTAGCTCAAGCTCAAGCTCAAGCTAGCTAGCTAGCTCAAGCTAGCTAGCTAGCTCAAGCTCAAGCTAGCTAGCTAGCTCAAGTTCAAGCTAGCTAGCTAGCTCAAGCTCAAGCTAGCTAGCTAGCTCAAGCTCAAGCTAGCTAGCTCAAGCTCAAGCTAGCTAGCTCAAGCTCAAGCTAGCTAGCTAGCTCAAGCTCAAGCTCAAGCTAGCTAGCTCAAGCTCAAGCTCAAGCTAGCTAGCTAGCTCAAGCTCAAGCTAGCTAGCTAGCTCAAGCTCAAGCTAGCTAGCTAGCTCAAGTTCAAGCTAGCTAGCTAGCTCAAGCTCAAGCTAGCTAGCTCAAGCTCAAGCTAGCTAGCTCAAGCTCAAGCCAGCTAGCTCAAGCTCAAGCTCAAGCTAGCTAGCTAGCTCAAGCACAAGCTAGCTAGCTAGCTCAAGCTCAAGCTAGCTAGCTCAAGCTCAAGCTAGCTAGCTCAAGCTCAAGCTAGCTAGCTAGCTCAAGCTCAAGCTCAAGCTAGCTAGCTCAAGCTCAAGCTCAAGCTAGCTAGCTAGCTCAAGCTCAAGCTAGCTAGCTAGCTCAAGCTCAAGCTAGCTAGCTCAAGCTCAAGCTCAAGCTAGCTAGCTAGCTCAAGCTCAAGCTAGCTAGCTAGCTCAAGCTCAAGCTAGCTAGCTAGCTCAAGCTCAAGCTAGCTAGCTCAAGCTCAAGCTCAAGCTCAAGCTAGCTAGCTAGCTCAAGCTAGCTAGCTAGCTCAAGCTCAAGCTAGCTAGCTAGCTCAAGTTCAAGCTAGCTAGCTAGCTCAAGCTCAAGCTAGCTAGCTAGCTCAAGCTCAAGCTAGCTAGCTCAAGCTCAAGCTAGCTAGCTCAAGCTCAAGCTAGCTAGCTAGCTCAAGCTCAAGCTCAAGCTAGCTAGCTCAAGCTCAAGCTCAAGCTAGCTAGC
This sequence comes from Convolutriloba macropyga, assembly GCF_964194025.1. Taxonomy (NCBI): domain Eukaryota; kingdom Metazoa; phylum Xenacoelomorpha; order Acoela; family Convolutidae; genus Convolutriloba; species Convolutriloba macropyga. Next base: position 7,895 of record NW_027452569.1, on the reverse strand, counting down.
TAGCTCAAGCTCAAGCTAGCTAGCTAGCTCAAGCTCAAGCTAGCTAGCTAGCTCAAGTTCAAGCTAGCTAGCTAGCTCAAGCTCAAGCTAGCTAGCTCAAGCTCAAGCTAGCTAGCTCAAACTCAAGCTAGCTAGCTAGCTCAAGTTCAAGCTAGCTAGCTAGCTCAAGCTCAAGCTAGCTAGCTAGCTCAAGCTCAAGCTAGCTAGCTCAAGCTCAAGCTAGCTAGCTCAAGCTCAAGCTAGCTAGCTAGCTCAAGCTCAAGCTCAAGCTAGCTAGCTCAAGCTCAAGCTCAAGCTAGCTAGCTAGCTCAAGCTCAAGCTAGCTAGCTAGCTCAAGCTCAAGCTAGCTAGCTAGCTCAAGTTCAAGCTAGCTAGCTAGCTCAAGCTCAAGCTAGCTAGCTCAAGCTCAAGCTAGCTAGCTCAAGCTCAAGCCAGCTAGCTCAAGCTCAAGCTCAAGCTAGCTAGCTAGCTCAAGCACAAGCTTGCTAGCTAGCTCAAGCTCAAGCTAGCTAGCTCAAGCTCAAGCTAGCTAGCTCAAGCTCAAGCTAGCTAGCTCAAGCTCAAGCTCAAGCTAGCTAGCTAGCTCAAGCACAAGCTTGCTAGCTAGCTCAAGCTCAAGCTAGCTAGCTCAAGCTCAAGCTAGCTAGCTCAAGCTCAAGCTAGCTAGCTAGCTCAAGCTCAAGCTCAAGCTAGCTAGCTCAAGCTCAAGCTCAAGCTAGCTAGCTAGCTCAAGCTCAAGCTAGCTAGCTAGCTCAAGCTCAAGCTAGCTAGCTAGCTCAAGCTCAAGCTAGCTAGCTCAAGCTCAAGCTCAAGCTAGCTAGCTAGCTCAAGCTAGCTAGCTAGCTCAAGCTCAAGCTAGCTAGCTAGCTCAAGTTCAAGCTAGCTAGCTAGCTCAAGCTCAAGCTAGCTAGCTAGCTCAAGCTCAAGCTATCTAGCTCAAGCTCAAGCTAGCTAGCTCAAGCTCAAGCTAGCTAGCTAGCTCAAGCTCAAGCTCAAGCTAGCTAGCTCAAGCTCAAGCTCAAGCTAGCTAGCTAGCTCAAGCTCAAGCTAGCTAGCTAGCTCAAGCTCAAGCTAGCTAGCTAGCTCAAGTTCAAGCTAGCTAGCTAGCTCAAGCTCAAGCTAGCTAGCTCAAGCTCAAGCTAGCTAGCTCAAGCTCAAGCCAGCTAGCTCAAGCTCAAGCTCAAGCTAGCTAGCTAGCTCAAGCTCAAGCTCAAGCTCAAGCTAGCTAGCTAGCTCAAGTTCAAGCTAGCTAGCTAGCTCAAGCTCAAGCTAGCTAGCTCAAGCTCAAGCTAGCTAGCTCAAGCTCAAGCCAGCTAGCTCAAGCTCAAGCTCAAGCTAGCTAGCTAGCTCAAGCTCAAGCTAGCTAGCTCAAGCTCAAGCTAGCTAGCTAGCTAGCTCAAGCTCAAGCTCAAGCTAGCTAGCTCAAGCTCAAGCTCAAGCTAGCTAGCTCAAGCTCAAGCTCAAGCTAGCTAGCTCAAGCTCAAGCTCAAGCTAGCTAGCTCAAGCCCAAGCTCAAGCTAGCTAGCTAGCTCAAGCTCAAGCTAGCTAGCTCAAGCTCAAGCTCAAGCTCAAGCTAGCTAGCTAGCTAGCTCAAGCTCAAGCTCAAGCTAGCTAGCTAGCTCAAGCTCAAGCTAGCTAGCTCAAGCTCAAGCTAGCTAGCTAGCTCAAGTTCAAGCTAGCTAGCTAGCTCAAGCTCAAGCTAGCTAGCTAGCTCAAGCTCAAGCTAGCTAGCTCAAGCTCAAGCTAGCTAGCTCAAGCTCAAGCTAGCTAGCTAGCTCAAGCTCAAGCTCAAGCTAGCTAGCTCAAGCTCAAGCTCAAGCTAGCTAGCTAGCTCAAGCTCAAGCTAGCTAGCTAGCTCAAGCTCAAGCTAGCTAGCTAGCTCAAGTTCAAGCTAGCTAGCTAGCTCAAGCTCAAGCTAGCTAGCTCAAGCTCAAGCTAGCTAGCTCAAACTCAAGCTAGCTAGCTAGCTCAAGTTCAAGCTAGCTAGCTAGCTCAAGCTCAAGCTAGCTAGCTAGCTCAAGCTCAAGCTAGCTAGCTCAAGCTCAAGCTAGCTAGCTCAAGCTCAAGCTAGCTAGCTAGCTCAAGCTCAAGCTCAAGCTAGCTAGCTCAAGCTCAAGCTCAAGCTAGCTAGCTAGCTCAAGCTCAAGCTAGCTAGCTAGCTCAAGCTCAAGCTAGCTAGCTAGCTCAAGTTCAAGCTAGCTAGCTAGGTCAAGCTCAAGCTAGCTAGCTCAAGCTCAAGCTAGCTAGCTCAAGCTCAAGCCAGCTAGCTCAAGCTCAAGCTCAAGCTAGCTAGCTAGCTCAAGCACAAGCTTGCTAGCTAGCTCAAGCTCAAGCTAGCTAGCTCAAGCTCAAGCTAGCTAGCTCAAGCTCAAGCTAGCTAGCTCAAGCTCAAGCTCAAGCTAGCTAGCTAGCTCAAGCACAAGCTTGCTAGCTAGCTCAAGCTCAAGCTAGCTAGCTCAAGCTCAAGCTAGCTAGCTCAAGCTCAAGCTAGCTAGCTAGCTCAAGCTCAAGCTCAAGCTAGCTAGCTCAAGCTCAAGCTCAAGCTAGCTAGCTAGCTCAAGCTCAAGCTAGCTAGCTAGCTCAAGCTCAAGCTAGCTAGCTAGCTCAAGCTCAAGCTAGCTAGCTCAAGCTCAAGCTCAAGCTAGCTAGCTAGCTCAAGCTAGCTAGCTAGCTCAAGCTCAAGCTAGCTAGCTAGCTCAAGTTCAAGCTAGCTAGCTAGCTCAAGCTCAAGCTAGCTAGCTAGCTCAAGCTCAAGCTAGCTAGCTCAAGCTCAAGCTAGCTAGCTCAAGCTCAAGCTAGCTAGCTAGCTCAAGCTCAAGCTCAAGCTAGCTAGCTCAAGCTCAAGCTCAAGCTAGCTAGCTAGCTCAAGCTCAAGCTAGCTAGCTAGCTCAAGCTCAAGCTAGCTAGCTAGCTCAAGTTCAAGCTAGCTAGCTAGCTCAAGCTCAAGCTAGCTAGCTCAAGCTCAAGCTAGCTAGCTCAAGCTCAAGCCAGCTAGCTCAAGCTCAAGCTCAAGCTAGCTAGCTAGCTCAAGCTCAAGCTCAAGCTAGCTAGCTAGCTCAAGTTCAAGCTAGCTAGCTAGCTCAAGCTCAAGCTAGCTAGCTCAAGCTCAAGCTAGCTAGCTCAAGCTCAAGCCAGCTAGCTCAAGCTCAATCTCAAGCTAGCTAGCTAGCTCAAGCTCAAGCTAGCTAGCTCAAGCTCAAGCTAGCTAGCTAGCTAGCTCAAGCTCAAGCTCAAGCTAGCTAGCTCAAGCTCAAGCTCAAGCTAGCTAGCTCAAGCTCAAGCTCAAGCTAGCTAGCTCAAGCTCAAGCTCAAGCTAGCTAGCTCAAGCTCAAGCTCAAGCTAGCTAGCTAGCTCAAGCTCAAGCTAGCTAGCTCAAGCTCAAGCTCAAGCTCAAGCTAGCTAGCTAGCTAGCTCAAGCTCAAGCTCAAGCTAGCTAGCTAGCTCAAGCTCAAGCTAGCTAGCTCAAGCTCAAGCCAGCTAGCTCAAGCTCAAGCTCAAGCTAGCTAGCTAGCTCAAGCTCAAGCTAGCTAGCTCAAGCTCAAGCCAGCTAGCTCAAGCTCAAGCTCAAGCTCAAGCTAGCTAGCTAGCTCAAGCTCAAGCTAGATAGCTAGCTCAAGCTAGCTAGCTAGCTCAAGCTCAAGCTCAAGCTAGCTAGCTAGCTAGCTCAAGCTCAAGCTAGCTAGCTCAAGCTCAAGCCAGCTAGCTCAAGCTCAAGCTCAAGCTAGCTAGCTAGCTCAAGCTCAAGCTAGCTAGCTCAAGCTCAAGCTCAAGCGAGCTAGCTAGCTCAAGCTCAAGCTAGCTAGCTAGCTCAAGCTCAAGCTAGCTAACTCAAGCTAACTCAGCTAGCTCAAGCTAACTCAAGCTAGCTAAAGCTAACTCAAGCTAACTCAAGCTAACTCAAGCTAACTCAAGCTAGCTAAAGCTAACTCAAGCTAACTCAAGCTAACCCGAGCTAACTCAAGCTAGCTCAAGCTAACCCAAGCTAGCTAAAGCTAACTCAAGCTAACTCAAGCTAATTCAAGCTAACTCAAGCTAACTCAAGCTAACTCAAGCTAACTCAAGCTAGCTAAAGCTAACTCAAGCTAACTCAAGCTAACTCAAGCTAACCCGAGCTAACTCAAGCTAACTGAAGGTAGCTAAAGCTAGTTCAAGCTAACTCAAGCTAGCTAAAGCTAAGACAAGCTAACTCAAGCTAACTCAAGCTAACTCAAGCTAACTCAAGCTAACTCAAGCTAGTTCAAGCTAACTCAAGCTAACTCAAGCTAACTCAAGCTAGCTAAAGCTAACTCAAGCTAACTCAAGCTAACTCAAGCTAACCCGAGCTAACTCAAGCTAACTCAAGGTAGCTAAAGCTAGTTCAAGCTAACTCAAGCTAGCTAAAGCTAAGACAAGCTAACTCAAGCTAACTCAAGCTAACTCAAGCTAACTCAAGCTAACTCAAGCTAGTTCAAGCTAACTCAAGCTAGCTAAAGCTAACTCAAGCTAACTCAAGCTAACTCAAGCTAGCTCAAGCTAACTCAAGCTAGTTCAAGCTAACTCAAGCTAGCTAAAGCTAACTCAAGCTAACTCAAGCTAACTCAAGCTAACTCAAGCTAGCTAAAGCTAACTCAAGCTAACTCAAGCTAACCCGAGCTAACTCAAGCTAGCTCAAGCTAACCCAAGCTAGCTAAAGCTAACTCAAGCTAACTCAAGCTAATTCCAAGCTAACTCAAGCTAACTCAAGCTAACTCAAGCTAACTCAAGCTAGCTAAAGCTAACTCAAGCTAACTCAAGCTAACTCAAGCTAACCCGAGCTAACTCAAGCTAACTCAAGGTAGCTAAAGCTAGTTCAAGCTAACTCAAGCTAGCTAAAGCTAAGACAAGCTAACTCAAGCTAACTCAAGCTAACTCAAGCTAACTCAAGCTAACTCAAGCTAACTCAAGCTAGCTAAAGCTAACTCAAGCTAACTCAAGCTAACTCAAGCTAACCCGAGCTAACTCAAGCTAACTCAAGGTAGCTAAAGCTAGTTCAAGCTAACTCAAGCTAGCTAAAGCTAAGACAAGCTAACTCAAGCTAACTCAAGCTAACTCAAGCTAACTCAAGCTAACTAAAGCTAGTTCAAGCTAACTCAAGCTAGCTAAAGCTAACTCAAGCTAACTCAAGCTAACTCAAGCTAGCTCAAGCTAACTCAAGCTAGTTCAAGCTAACTCAAGCTAGCTAAAGCTAACTCAAGCTAACTCAAGCTAACTCAAGCTAACTCAAGCTAGCTAAAGCTAACTCAAGCTAACTCAAGCTAACCCGAGCTAACTCAAGCTAGCTCAAGCTAACCCAAGCTAGCTAAAGCTAACTCAAGCTAACTCAAGCTAATTCAAGCTAACTCAAGCTAACTCAAGCTAACTCAAGCTAACTCAAGCTAGCTAAAGCTAACTCAAGCTAACTCAAGCTAACTCAAGCTAACCCGAGCTAACTCAAGCTAACTCAAGGTAGCTAAAGCTAGTTCAAGCTAACTCAAGCTAGCTAAAGCTAAGACAAGCTAACTCAAGCTAACTCAAGCTAACTCAAGCTAACTCAAGCTAACTCAAGCTAACTCAAGCTAGTTCAAGCTAACTCAAGCTAACTCAAGCTAACTCAAGCTAGCTAAAGCTAACTCAAGCTAACTCAAGCTAACTCAAGCTAACCCGAGCTAACTCAAGCTAACTCAAGGTAGCTAAAGCTAGTTCAAGCTAGCTCAAGCTAGCTAAAGCTAAGACAAGCTAACTCAAGCTAACTCAAGCTAACTCAAGCTAACTCAAGCTAGTTCAAGCTAACTCAAGCTAGCTAAAGCTAACTCAAGCTAACTCAAGCTAACTCAAGCTAGCTCAAGCTAACTCAAGCTAGTTCAAGCTAACTCAAGCTAGCTAAAGCTAACTCAAGCTAACTCAAGCTAACTCAAGCTAGCTCAAGCTAACTCAAGCTAACTCAAGCTAACTCAAGCTAACCCGAGCTAACTCAAGCTAACTCAAGGTAGCTAAAGCTAGTTCAAGCTAGCTCAAGCTAGCTAAAGCTAAGACAAGCTAACTCAAGCTAACTCAAGCTAACTCAAGCTAACTCAAGCTAGTTCAAGCTAACTCAAGCTAGCTAAAGCTAACTCAAGCTAACTCAAGCTAACTCAAGCTAGCTCAAGCTAACTCAAGCTAGTTCAAGCTAACTCAAGCTAGCTAAAGCTAACTCAAGCTAACTCAAGCTAACTCAAGCTAGCTCAAGCTAACTCAAGCTAGTTCAAGCTAACTCAAGCTAGCTAAAGCTAACTCAAGCTAACTCAAGCTAACTCAAGCTAACTCAAGCTAGCTAAAGCTAACTCAAGCTAACTCAAGCTAACCCGAGCTAACTCAAGCTAGCTCAAGCTAACCCAAGCTAGCTAAAGCTAACTCAAGCTAACTCAAGCTAATTCAAGCTAACTCAAGCTAACTCAAGCTAACTCAAGCTAACTCAAGCTAGCTAAAGCTAACTCAAGCTAACTCAAGCTAACTCAAGCTAACCCGAGCTAACTCAAGCTAACTCAAGGTAGCTAAAGCTAGTTCAAGCTAACTCAAGCTAGCTAAAGCTAAGACAAGCTAACTCAAGCTAACTCAAGCTAACTCAAGCTAACTCAAGCTAACTCAAGCTAGTTCAAGCTAACTCAAGCTAGCTCAAGCTAACCCAAGCTAGCTAAAGCTAACTCAAGCTAACTCAAGCTAACTCAAGCTAACCCGAGCTAACTCAAGCTAACTCAAGGTAGCTAAAGCTAGTTCAAGCTAGCTCAAGCTAGCTAAAGCTAAGACAAGCTAACCCGAGCTAACTCAAGCTAACTCAAGGTAGCTAAAGCTAGTTCAAGCTAACTCAAGCTAGCTAAAGCTAAGACAAGCTAACTCAAGCTAACTCAAGCTAACTCAAGCTAACTCAAGCTAACTCAAGCTAACTCAAGCTAGTTCAAGCTAACTCAAGCTAACTCAAGCTAACTCAAGCTAGCTAAAGCTAACTCAAGCTAACTCAAGCTAACTCAAGCTAACCCGAGCTAAACTCAAGCTAACTCAAGGTAGCTAAAGCTAGTTCAAGCTAACTCAAGCTAGCTAAAGCTAAGACAAGCTAACTCAAGCTAACTCAAGCTAACTCAAGCTAACTCAAGCTAACTAAAGCTAGTTCAAGCTAACTCAAGCTAGCTAAAGCTAACTCAAGCTAACTCAAGCTAACTCAAGCTAGCTCAAGCTAACTCAAGCTAGTTCAAGCTAACTCAAGCTAGCTAAAGCTAACTCAAGCTAACTCAAGCTAACTCAAGCTAACTCAAGCTAGCTAAAGCTAACTCAAGCTAACTCAAGCTAACCCGAGCTAACTCAAGCTAGCTCAAGCTAACCCAAGCTAGCTAAAGCTAACTCAAGCTAACTCAAGCTAATTCAAGCTAACTCAAGCTAACTCAAGCTAACTCAAGCTAACTCAAGCTAGCTAAAGCTAACTCAAGCTAACTCAAGCTAACTCAAGCTAACCCGAGCTAACTCAAGCTAACTCAAGGTAGCTAAAGCTAGTTCAAGCTAACTCAAGCTAGCTAAAGCTAAGACAAGCTAACTCAAGCTAACTCAAGCTAACTCAAGCTAACTCAAGCTAACTCAAGCTAGTTCAAGCTAACTTAATGAAGTTAACCCAAGCTAACTTGGGTTAATGAAGTCAAACTCAAGCTAACCCGAGCTAACTCAAGCTAACTCAAGCTAATTCAAGCTAACTCAAGCTAACTCAAGCTAATTCAAGCTAACTCAAGCTAATTCAAGCTAACTCAAGCTAGCTCAAGCTAACTCAAGCTAACCCAAGCTAACTTAAGCTAGCTTAAGCTAATTAAAGCTAATTAAAGCTAACTCAAGCTAACCCAAGCTAACTTAAGCTAGCTCTAGCTGGCTGCCACTGTTAG
>NW_027452568.1:0-10790 GCF_964194025.1 Convolutriloba macropyga | reverse complement strand
CCTCCGACCACCCACCTCCCTTTGTCCATCGGCCAAGCTCACCCCTCATGGCCTTGCATCACGACTGCCAGTGTCCCTCTCTCGCCCCATTCCGCTTCTTTCCCATATGCAACTGCACTCCACATCCGGCGTAGCCCCCCCCCCCCCCCCCCCCCTCCTTCCATCCCAATGCGGCGGCATTCACAACTAACCCTTCCACACATTTCTCTATCTCATGGGTATTGTGCGTTGTTGCAGCTGCTCTCTCCCCAGTGTCTGTGAGTTCATGGCACAGCAGCTTGGCACTCCCTTCTCCCCCTTGGCTCCTGTGTCAGCCCAAACTCAAGCTCCCCATCCCCTCCCCCCCCCCCAGACACACACACATGCCACCACCATCACCACCGCCAACAACAACACTCGTCCTCCCTCTCTGTCTCCCAGGCCATCCATCCGATTCCTTCCAGCGCCCTCCCTCCCTTTCTCCTGCCCTTGCCTGTGACGCCCGCCTGCTTCCACTCCTAGACTCCCTAGCTGCCGAGCGATTTCCAGCCCAAACAATCTCGCGCCGCCGCCTGTTGGCGGCTCGTCTTGACCGCTCTTTACCTCCGCTTGCCGGGCTCCCCTGATCTTGCGAACGTGTGGCCGACTATTTCTGTTCTGCAGGAGGATAACAACTGGATGTTTGAGGCCTGCTGGCCCAAGCTGCGTGAGGGCGGGGCCCTCGCTGGCGGCTTTCAAAGCCCGGCAGAGGCCATGCCTGATGCCGTGCGAGCCGCCGTGCTGTCATTCGCAGAGGGGAAGGAGAGGCAGCCCATGTTTGGAGTGACGCCAGACACCCACGGGCTGTGGCTCCTCCGCAAGTAAGGGTAGTGGCAAGATACACCCCAGTTGCAGCGTGGAAACGGCACGACGTGGCCCGAATATTGAACAGTGTGTAATAATGCCGCTCTCCTCTTTGTCAGCACTGCTGAGCAATGCATGGTTATTCGTAGCAGGAGCTGATAGCACAAGCCATGTCTTGCCTGAAAGACAGAGGCACTCAGTACACCCGACATCCCTTCCCTTCCCGCATCTTCCCTTCCGTGGCACTTACACCTCTCAGTCCGTGGCTTTGAACTGCTCCCCAGGCCTCCCCCAAGCCCCCACCCCTGCTCTCCCCGCACCTTCCTCCGCCCCCCCCCCCCCCCCCCCGACAGCAGCGATTGCAAGTCTCCGACGTCAGATTCAACCTAAGAATCAACTGGGTGGGGCCATGATGAAGAGCTGCCGGCGTGAAGTGACAAGGATAAGCATGGCTGGGTCTCACGGGCTCGCAGAAGGGACCGATGTTGCAAACTAATGAGGTCACCAATGGCAGACGGTGAATGCCCACTCCCAACGCACCGGGCACAGGTACGTGTGACACAGACACATGGACAGGGCGAGAGAATGTCTCCCACATGTGAATGAACGGGGCCCTGTCGTTGCGCAGGAACTTGCATGCACTATCGCACAGTGTCTCAAAGTCTGTCACTCGTACGGTGGGATCTGGCAGCTAGATAGCATCCGTTTCAGCTTTGCCTCCTCGAGCTTGCCCAATGCGAAAGTCGGCCAACCCTCGGCTTTCCCGTCTTTTACCGCTAATGGCTCCAGTCGGAGGCAGAGCACCTGCACACCACACGGGACAGCAACCCGCCAAGGTATCAACTGCCAGTCAATCCTGCAGCATCAGGTCCATTCAGAAACAAATGCGGAGCCACCGCCCAGCCCCTCTTGCCACTCTCGGTATTGACTTTGGCCAAGAAACAGATGTACTCTGTGCATATCCGCGCCGTGCTCCATTCTGTGTTTCCCTCCACGCTGCTCGGGTGGCCCTGACTGCTCGCGCACAACCTGCCGTGTCACCCACCATCGCACTCCCGCCCGCCTCCCTTGTGGTTGCCCTCCGCAACCCCCTAGTAACTCCTCCCGCTCACTCTCCATCCCCCCTTCCCATGCCATCACCCTCCCCCTCTCCTTGCCCTCCCGCCCGCGTTGGCAGCAATCCAGGCATCCCACCCGTGCCATCCTGAGGGCTCCCGCAGTGGCCGCCACATTCCTCTCAAGCTCCTGGCGTCCCTCAGCTGCTGAGCCCATGGTGAGGCTAACCGTGGACCCACAGGCCGGGGCGCGAGGTGGGCTCCATGGCCGGCCCAGCATCCAGGCGGCTGCCATCACCTGCTCCCAGTTGAGCTGCTGAACTGGGTTGTTCTCCGTGTGCAGCCCACACTGGTGCCAGTGGCCCCGCATCTCCACCTGGTTCAGGATGCAGACCGGCACACCCAAGGGCGTGTGGGTCGAGATGATCTCCGTCGGACCCCATCCCGTGCTGTTGCATGGGACGTAAGGCACTATTGGCCTCCTGCCAAGCACACTCGCCACCTGATCGCAAGCGATCACACAGAGGGAGGTCAGTGATTCGGGGAAGTCAACTCAGGCAGCCAAGGTCCCCATGGAGTCCCTCAGCACGCAGAGAGTGAGGCGTGATCCCTTCTGTGCCTAACAGAAGCGAGGAAGACGACACAGAGCTGCTCTAACATGCATTGCTTTGAGTTGGGGTCCAGCTCCAAGGTGTGAAGACGAAGCAGAGGTGAGCCCAGGGGTGCGGGGAGCAACGAAGCCCGGGGACCTGGGGCGAGAGTGCAAGGCGCTGCGTCCATCTTTCAGCAAAAGTTACAGGCCTGGGAAATGAGGAGGAGGAGAGGAGTGAGGAGGCAGGGGTGAGTGTGTAAGAGAAAACACAGACAGATGTGACTGAGGCGGGACGGAGTGTGGGGGAAATAGAAGATGGAGAGTATCCAGGACAAAGGGACGCACACGGGAATCTCCGGACAGAAACAGATAGAGGTAAGAACGGTGCAAGGGGAGCAGAGGGCGAAGGTGTGTGTGTGTGTGTGTGTGCATGTGCAGCTGCATGTGCGTTGGCCAGAAATGTGAGCACAGAGAGAATCGCTTCGTTGTGCTATGCTGTGTGGCGGGATGGAAGAGGCCAGGGGTTACGGGGTAGCGGTGGAGGTGTGTGTGGGTGAGGGGTGTGGGTGATGACAGCACCTGGTACACGAGCCTCAGGGCAGCCATCCAGGCCGCCTTAGTGTGCGGCTCAATGCCCGGGGCGAGCCGGAGCACCTTGCCGTTCGCCAGAGAGGGAACGAGGCCACCAAGAACGCCGCCCTCGAGGCCCACCATGTCTGATGTGTAGTTCCACATCCCCCACGCAGCGAGGCAAAACTTTTTCGCAGGTCCACGCGGGGCGAAGACACAGTGTAGCATTGGCATGTTGGCCTGACGGTCGCATGACAGGGCAGAGTGTGAAGCTTGGTCAGGGGGTCCCATCTGTATGCGAGGATAAGAGATGCCGTCCTGAGGCCAAGAGATCCCATGCAGTGTGTGCACTCTCCTTGTATTGAGCACCACTGGAAAAGGCTCGTGGGGATTGATGGACTACGGGGCGGAGACAGGCAGACCATGCATCATAGAGCGAGGACGGTGGCAGCTGTGCAGGCCGCACTGGCTATGCATTCAGTGGCAAGAGGCTGCTCTGCTGCGGTAAGGGAGGAGGGAGGGCGGGCAAGCCACGGTAATGAGCAGACGGGAGGATGGGACATGGAGCTCACGGCCGGGAGCAAAGGAGCCCAACCTTGAAGCTTGTGTTCTTTGAGCCGCTAACATAGTCCTGGAAGCTGGCAAACACTCCGCCTCGGTCTATCAAAGCGATTTCGGAGCCGGTGCCTCCTCTGCCAGCTTCGCCGGTGGCTGCAGCTCCCTTTCCGGCTGGGATGGTGAGGGTCACAGGGTGGCGCTGCCTGCAGGCCGGGAACGTGTTGGAGAGAGGTGCCACCGGAGGAACGGGCAAGAGGTGTTGGGAAGGGAGCACAGGGCGAGAAGGGAAAGCAGTGCGGAAAATCGGGATTAGTTCGGGGAGCATTGTCGAAGGGTAAGGGTGGCCGTTGCCTGAGCTTGTGAATGGCAGCGTCCTCTTGTGGTGTGGGAAAGGGCAGGCTAAGGAATTGCCGCATCCTCGTCTCTTGGCCCATGACTGAAGCTGCAGACGTACGGTACACAACGGTGTGCGGCGTCTATCAGAACGATATCAGGGGCAAGGTATAGGTGGGCTTGCATGCACTTGAGGTCATCAGGTCAAGGGGTAGGGGCGGGGGCCGGGGGGGGAGGGACAGCTCACAGATCAACACATCGGCGAATATGTCTTGGTCCCAGTGGAGATTTGAGCTCGGGCCGGGGATGATCTGCACCCAACGGAAAAGCACAGTGTGGACTCCCGGGCAAGTGCTATAAGGAAAGGAGAGGAGCATGTCATGCGCTGACCACGGACAGGCAGTGACAGCAGGGGAAGAGGCAACGCCCTCGATCTGATCAGGACACAGCACCCAGCCTGTAACTGCTAGTTGAGGGGCATGACAGATAGGAATGTATGGATCAACTCCTTGGCAGAATGCAGGACCTCGCCAGCCCGTCTCGAGCCTCACCTGCTCCCCTCCTCGGGTCCTGAATGAGGCCGCAGGATTGAGGCCTTCAAGGATCCGTCGAGTGGTTTCCTGGATTCCAAAGGCAGAGAGGTGGTGTGGCGCTCAGGACGACAGGCAACGAGGCCGGGGGGGGGGGGGGGGGGGAGGGCATGCGGTAGCGTTACAGCACAGTCACGTGCATCGCGGCGAGGGATGAAGAACCCTTGCTGTAGCAGATGACAGCCGGCCGATACAACACCGCATGAGTGTCAACACACATGAGGGCAGCATCGCGGGTGTTGGCAGGTGGGAGAGGGGATATGCTGGAGGTCGTGGGATTGTGTACCGCATACATCCACTGAACCGGTCCGTCTCTCCGGGTGTTTTGGGTGTACACCATGCCAAGGTTACAGACGTAACCGTCCGCTTGGCAAATCAGTGATTTGTCTGAACAGAAGCGCATCGACAGCGGGTCATTGAGGACATGGAGTCGTACATGAGAGCGTGAAGACATGCATGCTGAGGTGACAGCAACCCCCTGGGGCAGCCGCAGCCAGGAGGAGAGGCTTGCCTGCTGCCGGCTGCTAGGACAGGCAGCGACCGACAACTGTCAGGAGTAAAGACAGTCAGCAGGTTTGAACCTGCCCTTGCTCTGCCCCCTCTCTGTCCCCTTCCCGGCCGGTCCCTGACGCTGTCCCTTTGTGTGACGTGCATGGTCACAGGCTTGTGAGCTTCCCCTGTGTTGCGACCAGGTCCTGAAGCCGTTCATGCATCTCTCACGTGTGGCCTTTCCCGCTCCCCCTTCCCAGCTTGCCCCCATTCTCGTTGCCACTCCTGTTCCCGCTCCCGTCTCCCTTCCAGCTGCCATTCGCACTGCAGTTTACCCTCCCACTCACATCCCCCTCCCCGATCTCTGTACAGACCCTGTCCCCGACCCGGCCTGCTCCAGCCTCAACTGATGCCACCGCCTCCTATTCTGCCGCATCTGCCCCTTTCCCTTCAATTCTGATCTCACAACCAGTCCAGCTACCGTTCATTGGATCATGTGCCCTCTCCCTGCTGCCCCCCTTCACCACGACAGTTCCAGCCGTTGCCCCCACTCACACTCCACTTCTGGCTCCCGCTCTCCTTGCGATACTGTTCTCATGCATGTGGGTCTGTCCTCACCCCGATTCCGCCCTTGCTGCCTGTGCTGATTCCCTTTCCCATCTGCACTGCCAGCCCCGTCCTCACTATCCCTGTCCACTCCCCTGGCTCCCGCTTCCGTTGCCGGTACGCGTTCCTCTTCTGCTTCTTGCTGTGCTCCTGCTCACGGAAGCGTTCCGACGACAGCTCCTGCTCCTCCTCCCACTCGGCCGTTCACTGCCGTTGCTGGTCTCCAATGCCGCACAGGTTCCTGTTCCAGCTCTCGTTCCTGTGCCCGTCTCTGTCCTTCGTGGTTCCCAATCGTGCACTCCCTCTAAGCTTTGTTTCTGCTTCGCCAGCCGTTATCACTCCCTCCCTCCCTGGCTAGTGCCTGTGCCTGTCCCTCACTTCTTCCCTTACTGCAGCAGCAACTCCCATGTTCACCCCCCCCCCCCCCCCCCCATCTCAGCTTGCCTTTCCGATTTTGGCCTGCTCATCTCTCAGCATTTCAAAAGCTACAAGCCTCGACTTGTCGCCATTCACCTGAGTAAGGCGCCGCTTTCACATCCGGATAGAAAGATCGCGGAAACGCGACGTCCACATCCGTCACCAAAACGTTGAGGCCTTTCTGAATCAGGACTGATGGATAATGCATCTTCAGCACCTGAACAGCACAAATACAGGTGAGCCAAGTCATAGCAAGCCCGGGAGATTTGGCCAAAGTCCATGCAGCTCCTCGGCACAGCAGCTCAAGCGTCTGGCACTCGGGTCAAGGCCTGCTTCTCCTTCCCGGATTCCCACCACATTGCCCTTCGCGCTGTATTCACGGACTCGGTCACTGTCCCAGGACAGCTGTCACAGACTGTCTGCGGAAGGATAACACCTGCCCTGCCTGCAGCTCCTGAGGAGGAGAGGCGCTGGGAGGAGTGAGACACAGCTTGCGAGGAACGGCGGTGGCGAGCAGCAGGCACCTGGGGTCTCGGTCGTGATCTAGCGTCCCGTATCCGTTCTCCAAGTCCACGCCTTCTTTGACCCGGTGCCCATCCCCAGCCTCATCTGGACCCCCGTCCCCGTCCTCTGGATAGCAGGATTGACCTCCAGACAGGTTATGAGGTGGTGAGGGGCCCGGAGGGCACGTCTTCATGCCACTTGGACACGCACCTCAAGCCTCTTGTACACAGCATCCTTCAAGCCGTGATGCCGCCAGCCAGGGTGGTCCCCATGCCTGCAAGAATGAGGCCTCGAATCGGTGAGTGGTAGAGGTGGTGAGGTGTCTCCGATCATGCAACTCCAGACTCCAGACTCCAGAACGAGGCGGGTCTCCGGGGCAAGGTGCAAGGGAAACGGGCCCATGTGAATAAAGGGGGCTCGTACAGCCTGCTCCAGACGCATCCGCTGGGGGTGCATGGCAGAACCTGCTGCAGAGCCTGCGGCGTGTTGTGAGGGTGTTGGCATTAGCAAGCGGCAGTACACGGTGTGGATGCAAGCAGATACGAGAATTCTACAAGAGGAGAAGAAATATCGGGAGAATGCGTGCAAGGGTCAGCAGCGGGAGGCAGGGGAAGAGGAATGCCTGCGGTGCAAACGCAGGACCTAGACCTTAGCACACAGGCATGCGCAGAGCAGGAAGGTGGCGGGCAGGAGACAGTGGAGGAATTGCATGGGAGAGAAAAGGCGGGGGGGGGGGGGGGGGGAGACACACACACACACACACACACACACACACACACACAGATAGACATTGCGGCTATGCAAAGTATCGGAGGGAAGTGAGGGTGAGAGCATGACATCAGAAACTGCAATGCGGAGTGCCTGGGGACTACAGCTCACCGAGCGTTTTTATGGCCAATTTGACCTCGACAAACACGGCAGAACAGAATGGCACACCAGCAGGTGGAGGACGATGTCACAGATGTCATGAGACAGGGAATGGGCGGGAGATGAGGCATGCGTGCGAGGACAGCTCAGCAGCTGAAGTTGTAGGCTGCGTTCTCCCTGTCCGTGGGCCCACACTCTCTCGTTGTCGCTGCGGCAAGCAATACCTTGTTGATCAGGCATTCCTTCTCCGAGGGAGCGAGCATCAACCAGTGGGCGAGCCCGGCAGAGTGCAGGCTGAGGACGTAGTTGAGGGCAGCATTGAAGAAGCTCCGTTCTGCAACGAAGAAAATAATCTCTCCCTGGCAGCAAACACCGTGCCAAGGGAAAGAGTCAGCAAGAGCTTGAAGAAGGAAGTATGCCACTGCCTCACCAGTCCGGCGCAAAGCGGGCGTCACCAGGGGATGCTCGGCGCACGCCCTGAGGTGCCTGCCAAAATGTACGAGTATCCCTCCCAGACGAGAGACGCATAGCAAGCGACAGTGAATTCTCATTGCGTTGGATGTGAGACACAGACTGGATGTTACTTGGGAGTGGATGAGGTGATGGGTTGAGTCTATCTTTAAGCAGTGATGGTTCGACGTGTCTGCAGGGGAAGGTCGGGAACATGGCTGGAGCACCCACGGGATGTGGCAGGACGTGGTCCTGTGGCACCCCGGCACACCCAAAGCGGCAGAGAAACGGGTGAAAGACGCAGCGACAAATACTGCCGGCAAACGGGCGGATGCGGGCGCA
The DNA here is from genome assembly GCF_964194025.1 of Convolutriloba macropyga. NCBI lineage: Eukaryota > Metazoa > Xenacoelomorpha > Acoela > Convolutidae > Convolutriloba > Convolutriloba macropyga. The sequence goes on along the minus strand of NW_027452568.1, from coordinate 2,595 downwards.
GGCGATGAGGTCAGGAAGGATGTGGAGCCGAGAAGCAGAAGCAGTACTCGCCATGTAGGAGCGGGCGGCAACGGCTGCATCCACTCCCCCTGCCTTCTGCAAGTCCACGTGGGCAAGATTGACACGGCCCACGGAACTAAAGTTGCTCCAATCAAACTCTGGTCCGGGCTGCCGGCGGACTCCGGCCTGCATGGCACCGTTGACATTGCCTCTGTACGCCCACTGGGCGCTGCGTTGCGACCGGGTGCCTGCTGGGCTTAGGGAGTGGGCGCTACAGCCATGGCCTGCTGGATGCATGTCTGCGCTTACGGCCTGATGCCGATCTGCCTGTCGGGAGGGCTCTCCACGCACTGTGGCACAGCGGATGGGTGGAAGAGGGGAGGTGGTCACAAACAGCAGCACAGCAGCACTTGTTCGGCCGGCACTTGAGAGGGGTACCGGACATTCAACAATCCTCGACGACCTGATTTCTTTGCTGCCACGCAGCAGGTCTTGTATCTCATTGTGTGTGCAAAGGGGGGATGGCAGAGAAAGGTGTGTGTGTGTGTGTGTGTGTTTTGGGGGGGGGGGGGGGGGGGGGGTGCAGGCCTGTGCATGGCGCCGTGTGTCGCTGGAAATGGTGGCTGAAGGCGGATGCATGATGGGGGCAGCTTTCTGGTCCACAGTCCATTGAGCTGTGCGTGGGTTGCGGTGTGCCGGCTGGGTATATGCACGAGGCAGGGCGGCACTTGGTTTGTTGAGCTATCCTGTTGATGGCGGGATGTCTAGATAGATTTGCGACCAAGCATGCATGTGTTGGGATTGGGAGGGAAGAGAGAGGACAGGGTGGATCAGGTGGCCAGGAACAGGCCGGAGTTGGGAAAGAGGCGAGAGACAGGGCGTGTAGAGGGATTGAGAGGGTGCCTTGGAAACGGAATGCTATACACCAATCCTGCCGACAAGCACGGGACAGCCCGTCACACCATGCCACTGGGCTTGATCCTTCTGCAGGGAGGCCTTTCTGCTGAGAAGCACCAGCGGCGCGCTCCTTGCCTGCGCGCCTTGTCTCTTCGTGGCGTAGGAGTGTGCCAAGTGGGGGAGCGACACAGCTCCGCCTCGTCCCGGAGTGAGTATGCCTGGTGCCAATCCATCTCGGAAAAAGCTGGGGCCTGACTTGTCGGACAGATGCTCTTGTGACGGCGGGCCGCGCCGTTGACGACGGTTTCCGCGGGAACCATCCGACCACCCGATGGTTGTCGTGAAGAGCAACGCCAACAGCAGGAGTGGTTTGAAGGAGCAGCTGCTGAGTGTGACCGGCCACCCCAAGGCCATCGCCTCCACGCAACCGCCGTGCTCTCCCCTCCCTCTCCCTCTCCCTCTCCCTCTCCAGACCGGTTCTCCTCTCCCCAGTTCAGTTCTGAAGTTATGCCCCCTGTTCATTTCTATAGCTCATCATGAACGCTATGAGATCAGCAACACATACACTTGGTGTATATGTATATACGTGCCTGTGTATACTATGAGAACTGTAGTAGGCAGCCCATGAACACGGTGCAGTACTCGACCACCAGTGTAACCACGAACACGAGCTCCCCGTTCGGCCGCTATTCACTTTCCAGGCTTCCGTTACGCACCAACTCGACCGATTTCACTCATCGAGGGTATCCAAGGAGCTATGAATGACAGAAACGTTACACAGTGCATGCCACGCAGGTTGCGCATGTTTGCCATACTCGTATCCGGATACCTACCCTAGTCTAGGGTACTTATCGAGAGGCCAACCATGCATGTTGCAGGCCTGCCCCGGGGGGTGAAAAAAAATTGCAGGCCGGCCGCTCCAGCTGGGGTTTTCGGCCCAACTTCTACAGGCCGTGAAAAAAGTGCATGGCAATTGGCAGCCCTAAGCAGTAGGTCTCTGTTAGGGTTGTAAGACCTAATTTAACCTAACGTTACCCTGTCTACGACCGGTTCGATCGCAGGTAGGGTAGGGTAGGGTAGGGTAGGGTAGGGTAGGGTACGTGCATGCATACATACAGGTACGTGCCCCCAGCGCGCATGCGGCTGTGTATGTATACTGTACTTGCACATGTAGCACAGGATCGAGCTGACATGTCGAATTATCATCGGCGAGCTCCTTTGCACCTCGAGCACGAGCGACTGGCTAGAGCCAGGCAAGCAGCTGATGTCGTTGGTGAAACGGCTTCGCGCGTGCTTGTCCCTGGAAACAGTGACCTGTCTTTCATAACGAATCACACCCTGCATTCATGGGTGAGCGTGCGCAGTGACAGCAAGCCTCACTCACGGCACGGTGAGCGTAGAGCTGAGCTCAAAGTGGAGTCTGCGAACCTTGCTCTGAAACCCGGCGGGCAGGGTGACCTGCCCAGTTAAACTCGCATAGAACGGAAGGGAGCTAGTCGACACATCGAAGGATCAGGGGCAGGGGTGTGGATAGGGAGTGGGAGAAACAGCTGGTTGGCGCTCGTCACCAGAAACTGGGACAGAAATGGCAGCATATGCAGAGGACAAAGTGCCTGGCGGTGCTGCCGAAGAGACATCGACCTCGACGCTACCGCCGTTGCAGCGCTCGTCCGCGGAGGAGCAGTACCTGAACGCGAG
>NW_027452567.1:0-35059 GCF_964194025.1 Convolutriloba macropyga | reverse complement strand
AATGAAAGGATATATGTCGGACAGTTCTATAAAATTTGATCAAATTTCCTCCTTGGTTTTTCTGCAGCAGTCAAAATAAATCAATTGAAAACAGTTTGGATTTCAAATGGCTGAATTTTAATTTCGAAAGCCCTATTTGTAAGCTACCAGACCAAAAATAAGTTGGCATTAAATTAATTCGATGAAGTTTTTGCCAAAAATTTGAAAAGTTAATCTCAGTTTTTCCGAAACGCAAAGTCAGTTCTGCAGCTCAGTTGTTCATAAGAGACTGAGATCAATTGAGGATGTTTCCTCTTCTCTTGTTATCTTGGAGGCCTTTCAGAAAATCAGCAGAAAAGTGTGTTGCATAAAATGCGCAAACACATTCAATTTATTATTTCATGGCAAACGTTTTTAGATAATTTTTTTTCTTTCAAGGTTTGTTTTCTTATGAAACAAACTGATCATCCTAAAATAAATCATTGATAGACAGATAACATCTCAGATATTTTTTTATCCTTATTAAAATCCCGTCTAACAAAGCAAACATTTTCACAAGAGAAATATAAATTAAAGAACAGTTTATCATAAAAAATACAAATGGAAACCTCGCGTGTTGAGAATTTCGTTGGATTCAAACATAGGAAATTTCGGTTTTCGTCGGTTTTAATTGGCCAAAACCGATCAAAGCCCTTACGTTTTTTTCGTCGTTTTGATTAGTATCGTCGGTTTTTGCCGTAAGAATCGTCGGTTTTTGCATTTCTAAAAATCTTACAAAATGGACAAATCTTTGACGATCTCGAACCTACAACCCCTAGATAACTAATACCATTCCTTTCCACTGCACCACCTCTCACTTATGTTTACTGTACTCATTTTGTATTTAAATCAAATTGAGACTGACGATAATCGACACTTCTTACATTACATACCAACAATACCGACAAAAATGGCAATAATCGACAGTTTCTACATACAGAACCGACGAAATCGACAAAAATTGACAAAAAACGACGCTTCTTGCATCGATTTCGTCGCATTTTCTCAACACGGGTCTCTTTTTTTTCTCTCTCTCTCTCTCTCTACTCATTATAACCTTTGGGTTAGATAATGCGTGTTGAGAGATATCAAAATTAAAATTAATGTTTCATTTATTCCATAGATAAATATACAAAAATTGAGGGTAAAAGGGGAAATTAGTGAAAAGAAAAGAAGAAACGATAAGAGATACTTTTTCACCGACTGGGTCTACCTACGATAGCAAAGCAGTCCATGTGATGCACAGTGGATTACTTCACAACCGCCAGACTATATGGTGATAGATTCCATAGACTCCAATCCCTTCTGCAAGTTCTTCATCCTAATAATTGATTTCAAAATTTCTTTTTTTTATGCCAGCGGTTTTTCCTTCTAAGTTTGCTCAGCGAGTAATTTTTCTTACTTATTCGTTCGCACGACTTGCATGGTTAGAACTAAAAAACAAGCAAACTGAGAAATAAAAATAAAAGAGACAAATTTCATGTTGAACTAGTAGTCACCACAGGTCTTCTCAGTATTTTTTACCGCTTCACATAGAAAAAAACGAGTTCCCATGAAAACTTTGTTATCATCTCAGCAATAACACGTCACGTCTATAACACTCGGATGACCCAATGAAAACTATAGAATTTGGATGTTAATCTTGCGATATTCCGGCAAAACTCGCACTGTGTGGCAAGATCGTGCAAGATTTGTTAAGATTAACACATGGTCTCGAAATGGATTTTTTAATCGAGTTTATTGAAAAAAAAACTGCATAGATGATTATCTCTATCTTCCGATGTGATGCAATTCGTGTGGCTTCTTAATCACTGACTTATGACGTTTGAATTAACGGCGTAGAAAAAATCGAAACATTGAGCCCTAAGCCCTCTTTTGGACACCAACAAGGAAGCTCGGTAATGTGAGTTCGCACATTAAGTTCCGACCCCGCTCTTCTACATTTTTCACTTAATTGTCTACCAAATGAGGAAGAGATAAAAAAATTAACATATCAGCTTATCGTTCAACAAACTACTAAAAGAATAAAACAATCTACTCTAGAGGGCCTATGAGACCTGTGGCTACCATAATATGACTACCACAAAAGACGGCAATAAAAATCAAATAGTTACAAATATTAATTACGACCAAAACTCCTTGTCCGTTTTTTGAAAACCACTAATAGCAAAATCAAAATGACATCAGATAAAAATTATACCAAGAAGATTAACCGGCACTTTTTGGAACAAAATATAGGACTTCTCCTCAATGCGACTTGAAAACAAGTCGGCGAGAATTGAGCAAAAGCGGCAAAAGTTTATTAAAACATTGCTTTTTTTTTAAAAAAAAACAATTGAAGTCCAAGTGATCAGAAACATTACTTATTAAATGAAATTATTGAGAGAGTCTTTTTTACCTCAATAGAGAGCGACTGAGGTCTTTCCTTATCCAGGATATGTCATACGACTACAAAAAAAACGACAAAGACAAGCAAAAACAAAAATTTTGCACGAAAACGATGTCCCCCCAATCAATTAAATATTAAGCTGATCACTAAAAACAATATAAATCTTCGTTTGCATTTTTTCCAGGTGACAACATTTGTAAGACAAATGACGCCCATTATTGTGATGCTGTGAAAAGAAAAAAAAACCTACCAAAAGTGTCAAATCTGCAAAAATCACGAAAATTGGTTTTATGAAAACTGGTTGTTTCAAAAAGAGAGACCATTTTAGGGAAATAAAACAGTTATGAAGAGCATATTGCATTTCAAAAAATAAATGATGTGAATTGGATATAGAGATGCTTAGCCACAATTTACTAGAAATAAAATTGGCAGATCTCAAAAATCTATCTCTATTTTTTATAAAAAGTTTTTTTTTCAAAATTCATAGCCAACAAAAGCTTTCGACTAAATGAGCAGACAGTTTGTCTTGCAATTACTTGGAAAACCAATTGCAACTGTTTTTAATGAGACTGAATCATAAAACTATAAATTAACTTTAATTACAAGCTGAACTAATAAGTTTCACAAACAAATTTACGAAACCACACTTTTTAAGCCATTAAGTTTAACCGCGATTAACCATAAGATACTAACCGCGAGAATATTTAATGATCTTCATTTGCGTCTTCTTTGATCATCATAACATCTTTTTGTAAACCAACTATCACAAAATGGCAACAAAAGTAACCACAAAAACTGAAAAGTATCTAAACTTTACAAAATTCTTCTGAAACAAACTGTCTAAGCCCTGAAGACATCAGTTAAAAAGTTAAAACAACAAAAAAATTTTGTTTGATTCAACAAAGCTCTAAAAAATCTCAAAACAATGAGGTTAATTTACGAAAATGATACAACATCGTAAATTACGAAAAAAAAACGCAAACCAGAACAAAAAGGGATAAGTTGAAGAATACTATTACTATTTTTTTTAGAAAATTAATCCGAAAGTCAAAACAGCCATTAGTTATTTACCGATATCAGTAATTTCAATTGTTCATCTATAGTTGGCCACTAAGACCTTTATTTACACAATATTTGGCATATGACAACAAAAAATAACAACAAATAAAGGGCAAAAATAAAAAAACTCTACCAATTTCTGAATGAGAACGGTTTCGCAGCCCTTCAAACCATATGTTATGAAAATATAAATTATATTCAATTTCAAATGTTGTAAAGTTTTTTTAAGTTAGATTTTTAAATAACGTGACATTTTACAAAAGAAATAAAAACAACAGCAAAATTGGGCAATTATGCACAAAAATCAGAAAATTTTGTATGAAAACTCGCAGTAACAACAGCAAGAAAACTTTCCGTTAAAACAATCGGCCACTAAATTATTTTTTATTCTCTAAGGAGGGAAGATTTACCTGTACATACTGAGAATAAGCAAAATGTTGACTAAAATAATATAAAAAAAACTATGCCTCAAAGCCATAAAAATCCTTTGGCTCTCTGAAAAAAAACTGTATCTACACTTTGCCTCCAAATTACGTAAATTGGAGCTGTCATTAACGGAGCCGTGAAAAAAATATATTGTCAGTCTTTAACATTTAAAAAACAAAAGCAAAATATTTTGTAAAAAGGCAGCATCAAAATAAAAACCAAAAAGTCTCTGATTCTAAGAGTCCATGATGTCATCAAACCTCTCCCTGATTTTGTCGCCCGCCCAGCAAACCGACCGAGTGTTCCAATTATTTGCGAACCAGACCAATTGTTGAATGGAATTCTTCAAATATTGAAAAAAAGATGCAATTTGTATAGTTATCGATTGAAATCTGCACAAAACGGCAATATTTTAATTCCAGAAGACTTTCATACGGCGCCTAGTTGCAACTAGCGCTCTTTTGGAGATTAAGGAGTCTGTGTCCGGCAAACTTTAACAAAGTGAACTAAAAAAGCATATTTAGTGCCATTTTTGATGAAAAAAGTTTGAATTTTGAAAATTTTATCAAAAATTTTAGCCGAAATAAACTTCAATCAAACAATGCAGCAACGCTCTTCTATCTGTAACGGTAACAACAACACTCTGCCATTCAAAATTTTGACTTATTTTGAATTATATTAGCGAAATTGTGCAAAATTTTAGCAAAAATTATTGAAATTGTGAACAAAAACAGTCGAATGTTCACAAAACCTTAAACCTCGATAACTCCCTGTAAAACACGAAAATCGAAAAAAAGTCTTATCAATTCCGTATTCTACGCTGGACGGGCTTTTCAATGATACCGCTCACAATTCTCTACGATGAATATATCGGTCGGCCAAAATTGACTGAACAAAAAAAACGCAGTTGAGTATACAGTTCCTCCCTCCCCACTAAAGTGGGGGTCGGCACAATAACTCTCCAGCGCAGTCATTACCTCTCCACTGCAAACCAGCTTTATTTCAACCGCGGCGAGGGAACGTGGTTCTGCTCACACAGTCCTGATGATGAAGACTATGAGCAATTCTGAGGCTTTTGAGGCTTTTTTAGTCTGACTCAAAAATGCAGAACAAATTGGCTCTGCTTGTTGACAACCAAAGTTCTTGTTTATCATGGCTCCACTTGGTTCCACGATTCTTGTTTATCAGTTACTTTTAGTCATTTGTCCCCAGCGGTCTCTGTTATAATTTTGACTTGCTCAGCCACAGTATCAGTTTAGAGAGATGCCGGTTTCTGAAAAATGCATAATATATATAACAGCTTGCGATGTTGCAAACCCCCAGTGATTCAAATGCGTGGGACAATTTTTCATTCCACAATATTAGTTATTTGAACTAATACTGTCAAATTAATACTGTAAACTTTTTTCAAATAATTGCAAGATAAAGTGAAATTTGTGACAGCGAGGAGGCTTCCTGATTTGGTTTAACGAATAATTGACAAAATTATCCTGAACTTAGAATGTTGATTGGCGTCATGAAAAACAATGACCAAAGTTTTAACGAGTATTTTAACGAGTATCAAAATCAAAAGATTGTAACAATTTTCCTCCAAATGACACATTTGAAGCAATTGCTCGCAAATACTCTAATGCCTGATATTCGCGTGCTGCACAAATAATTATTCTGCCGTGATTATAATTTTCTACAACCACGTGTTCGACATTTTTGAAGCACTTGTTGTCTGTGTATGGCCTCTAAAAATTTCCAAACATCAGTCTGGATAGTTTGAAGCCTTGAATCAAAACCTCTATGGAAGCCTTCTATTTCATTGTGAGTTCTCGTTGGGTGTTGAATCGTGCGACGATATACACGCCTACTCCCATTCTTAGTCATGCGGCCAAGATACAATTTTTCAAAATGATCAACAAAGTACAAAGCGTAAACATCCTGCAAAAGTATCTGGAGTTTTCGGACCAAGATTGATTGTGTTCGGGGGCAAAAAAGCAACTACTGCAAACATGTGGATTTTTTAACTTATATTCTTATCCTCTGTTTAGTTGACAGAGAAGACGAACTCAACTACACTTTTTATAGAGATTGAGAGAAGAGAAAGAAACACCCAATATTTGCAGTAATTGAGAACCATTTTGCGGCTGTTTTTATTGAGGCAGATGAAATCTATCTTTATAGTCTCGGGCGAAATAAAAAATCTTTCAGGAATTTCCAAATCGTGTATGTGTCCCATTTTATTCCGGCAATGATGCATAAATACATGACACTGTTAATCATTTGTTTAGACAACACACACATTAAATGTGAAAGAAGTTGTTGTGAAACCTTTTAAAACTGCTATCAGAAAACCACTCTTTCTGTCACTGAGCAATTGTGCTTTGTTTCTGTTTCCAATGATCAGAAACTTTCTGCCGACTGCGGTGCACTTACTTTTTCACAGAGAAAGTCGTCGCTTTTCCTCGTCGCTAAATACTTCCCGGGGATTCAAAGTCATCCCTCATAGAAATTGACCAAATTCCAGTTTGCTGTTGTTTGATATGGCAGATGAGACTTTTGATGCTTGGAATTGTGAACAATTTAAAAGCAAAATCTGAGCTGGCTCTAAGAACACTGTTCAGCAAAATGCGTTCAGTTGATGCAATTTGTTGGACAATTGCCTCCACTTTAGATTGGTTATTAATTTTGTAAACTTGAATCAACGTAAAGTTGGGTACCTTTGTATGTTGGTAGGATGATATTCGGATAATTTGGACATAAAGTGTCCAATTTTCATTTAATGTGTGTGTTGCTTTGTTTCTTCTTAATTCGCAATCGCAATTAGTAGAAGTCATGAGTTTTTTATTCCTAATGTAAGCAGACTCCTGATCTTTTAGCTCTGTTCCTTCTTTGTTGGTTTAATGCAATAAATTTTTTCAATTTCCAAGGTTACAGTTTAGTGGAAGTTTGATAATTGATTGCAAGTTTGCTAAGGTAAACAATCGGCTTCGTGTGAAATTTTTGTTTGGTCTTATTAAACTAATTAGATTAAGAGAGCAAAATGGTTGTTTTGCATTCTTTGTAAACGCATTTGCTACTGCACGTACTTAAAGTTGAATGAAAACCAGCCATGTAGTTTTTTTTGGTATCTTCATTTTACTACAAGACCTCATACTGAATGGTGGATGTTCCCTCGCCCACCGTATTGCAGGAGACAGCACCATTACTTTGGTTAGATACCACAGCCATGAGGATGGGTTGTCTATCCTTAAAGCACTATCCTTTATTGATTACCCATATGATGCGCAAAAAAGAGCCAATTTCATTCTGAACGGCATTATTCTGAATGACTTTTTAGTTTGGAGTAACTTTCTATTGGTCCCCTCCTCATCTACCCCGGTTTTTCTGACCATTATGGTCAGCTTTTAATAGCTTTTAAAAGAAATCTCTGGAAAAAAAGATGACTTAATCATATCGAACTGATGTCATTGAAATGCATAGCTCTTATTGTTAAAGCGTGATCATTTAATACAGAACGTGACATTTTGCTGTTGGATCACAAATTTTTTTTTTTCGGGCAAACGTGTTTAACTCTCTTTTGTGATGGTTTTCATTCAAATCACATGGTCCATCATTCAATGTAATTAAGGTTGTCTTCCTCAAGGATTTATTAACGTGGGTTTGCATTGCGTGGGGGCTATTTTTTTTAAATGACGGTTTTTCCCCGTGAGGTTTATGTCCTAGGTTCTAGGGGAAAAACAACTACGGCAAAAAGTCGTCGAACATTTATAAAAGGAAAAAACCCTCACGGAAAAAAACTACGGAAATGAACCCCATGTGAAAAACAATTTTGACTAACTTTGAATGAACTACCACAGCAAAAAGTTTTAAATTAAAACTAAAACTATCGCAGCAAAAAGTTAAACACGCAGGCATAAAAAAGTTATTTACTGCACCAGTCAAAAAAGAACAAAGATTGACAACAATTCTAGTTTTTAAATTGCCAAATTTTCTTTCGAAAGCCTTAATTGTAAGCTGCACGACCAAATATAACTTCGCATTAATTTAATTCGATCAACTTTGTGCCTAGCAAGTTTTTTGCATATAATGTGTAAATCTAACAAAAAACTGGCTCTTATCACATTTTTAGGGATATATGATTTATAAATTGGTATCCTAATTTTTTTGAAAAACGATGCAAATATGCGAATCGAAAAGATTCAATTTTGCATATATTGTTCTAATAAAAAGAGAATTGTTAAATTTACGGAAGCTGTTTCTCTCTCCCAATTGACCAACAACAACTTATCAGTGAAACAATAAATTTGCAATAGAATAGATAACATTGTTATCATTAATAAACATAAATCGCGTTTTATAATGCATGAGTGACATTACAATAAAATAGATCTGTTCTCTTCAGTTTTGGAGTTTCGAAGTTTGAGAATAATCGCGCATGCTGTCTCTGTTGTTATTGTTGGCTAATTAGCACAGGTACAATTGTATATTCAATTCTTTTATTGTAATTTTTAAACAACTAACCTCTAAGAAGAAATTTCGCAAAGTCGAATTCTGACAGTAGAACGTTTGAATTACGGATTGTAATTGAAGAAATGCAAGGACTATTATCAAACGTTTTCTGGATAGTGCCATTTTTTTCTGTTTTCTGAAGTTTTGTCAAGAAAGTATATTTGGTTATAAATACGATTCTACCAAGCTGAAAAATTTTTGTTTGGTTTTTGGTTTTCTTGCCAGTATCAATTGGTTACAATTTTAACTTATTTAAGAAAATCGATGTCTAAAAATTGGTGGTTTTTCGGAAAAGCGTGTTCTTTGATAAATATTCGTCTAATTGAGAGTGTTTTGTGTTGGTGAGTAGTCAAAGAGGTGCATTAATCAAGTTTGATTGACTATAAATGAACAAAAACAGCGAGATCTGTTTCACCTGAAGTCATAATTGGCCTAATTAAGACAAATAAGTGGCCTCAAACGGTTTCATCATACTGTCACTTCACATACCGCGTCATTGAGCAGAAACAACCAGCGCAAATGTCACAAAATGCGCATTAACATAAAAAAATCAACGCTTTGATAACACGATTGTGAGATCTATATCCAAGATTGAGATCACAAAGCCCGTTGCTATATATGCGGAATATACTAGGCTTTCAGATAACAAGCAATAGTATCGAAACTTGATGCACTTTCATAAAATATGCATGATCTTGAGATCTTTTGCAAATCTCTGAGGATTCGATAAACCATTGAAAGTATTGGCTCGAAATTCGAATGTTGAAAGAGCATTATTCTTTGATGTTTTAAACAAGAGTTTGCAATAAACTATTTATAAAAAAAACGATCGTTAAATTTCATGTGGCATAATACTTTGATCAACACAATTTAACATTAAAAGCACAAAAAAGCTTTCGAATCTTTTTTTAAACATCAAAATGAATAAACCGAGAAGCAATCAATGAACAATAAAAACGAACGTCTGCAAACTAAATTATTGTTTCGACCACACTTTAGTGGGGGGGGGGGGGGAACTATATACACAAATGGTTTTCTTTGTTCAGTCATTTTTCGCCGATCGATATATTCCTCGTAGAGGGTTGTGTGTGGTATCATTAGAGAGCCCGTCCAGCATAGAATATAGAACTAATTTTTTTTTAATTTTGTTTTTTTTTTTCGGCGAGATATCGAGGCTTAAAGTTTTGTTAATAACAGACCGATTTCCGTTGTGTTTGTTCAAATTTTTTGTAATTTTAGCCCAAATTGTTGTTAATTTTAAGTTTAAATTCTCAACAGTACTGTTATTGGTTTTACCTCTAAGGATAGAGGGTGGTTGCTTAATGGTTTGATCCGAGTTTTTTTTCAATATTTATGCTAATTTTTTCGAACTTCAGACTTTCTCATCAAAAATGTTGCCAAATATGCTTTTATAGCTCAATTTGTCTAAATTTGCCCAAAAAGAGACCTAATAACTGTTAACAATGTCTTCTGCCACTTTTTCGGCTTCCAATAAGGGTCTCCTTGAATTTAAATATTGCCCGTTTTTCGCTAATTTAACTCAATATGTATCTATCCAAAGCGCATCATTTAATTTCAACATAGCGGAATATTTAATTTGGCTAACTATTTCTTTCGCAAAAATTTAGAACAATTATGTTTTAAGTGGGACGCACAGATATATCAGGGCCAGAATTGTTCTATTTGCGGACTCTTATAATCAAAAAGTGTTCAGATTGTATCGGGGGCGATCTTTTTTGAAATAATTTGGAATTTTTGTTTTTAAGTTAATTACTGACTAAAATGAAATTATACTATTAATCATTTGAAGCAAGTACCCTTTTACAAGAAAATGAGTTGCATTGAACAAAACATTTTAGCAAGATAACATATTAGCAACATAACAAGTATTAGCACATGGGTATTAAGGATTCGACGAAGCGTTTCAAAAAAATTTGAAATGAATTCTTGTGTTTAGCTCGCATTTTTAGACTCTTGACATTTTTTCACTAATCACAACAATCAAATGACATCTTTGTTTGGCACAAATAAACTACATTGTGTCTTTATTTGCTACCTAATGGCTCTTTTTATTTTTTATTTGTAGAAATTATCAGTGAGATTAAAACTATTCATCTTTTATGTCGTACTACTGACAACCAGTAGCTTTGTATCAGTAAAGACAGTTCAATTGTTTTTCAATTTGAAATAAGATTAAATTTCTATAATGTTCTTGATTTTATCGAACTATATCTAATTAATGGTTCTGCGTTTTGGTACTACGGGTTTCCAAAAATAACGTGTGGTTTTTGCATGTTTACCCAATTTTGCGGTTAAAATTTGTTTGCTTGTCCAGTTATCACCAGGAAACATGATAGACATGCAAAAATCTGCGTAAAAATGACATATTTTACAAGTTTGTGACTGTTTCAGTATCCCAATTTGCTAAATGAGTTTTCTGTCTATCTTGCCAAGAATTAATTGTGAATCTTTCGTGTTAATATTGCTACCGGATACCCATGCAAATATCTTGCGTTTGTACAGATCTTGATTGCAAGTGCCAAGTCAATACATGGACTTGATTTATCTTGTTGCATTATGTTTACTATCAAGTTCATTATGCTTCAATTCTCTGGGAATGTAGGCTCAAATGCAGCGATTTTAAATAAATTTTTATCGTATAAATTCTGACAAGACTAAATTTTGTCGTCTAATATGTGATCAGAAAAATTTTATTCGTCTAAGCTAGGACTATTTCTTAAAAGATCTAATTAATAAGAGCATGCATCCCTAAAAATGGAAGATGCTTCAGGGCAACATTTCTCAGATGGAAGTTCGATGACTAAAACTTTATCAAAATGGAAAATTTATTAGTTCAAATGGTTCATTAATGGAAGCATTATGATAATTAATCCTCCATTAAAGACACTAGACTTATCTACAATGTTTTGGTTTGTGTTTGAGATCTCATGAGTCTCTTGAGACCTCATTGATATTGATGCGTATGTTTGCAGGATGCATCTTTTAACGTATTAAACACTCGATTAAGTGATTAATTTTGTGTGAAGGTGCTCATACAGTAGGTTCATATTTTGCAAACAGAATTGTTAAAAATTATTTTAATAAAATAAATAAATTAAAATATCAATTCAACTTTCACATAAAGATGGGGTGAATTTTAATTCCAACGCAATAAAGTGACTCTAACCTTCCTCTTCCCAAATTACCGATATTGTCACATTTTTTTGGAATCTGGACAATTTTCAGAAAGATAAGCTCATGCACAACTAATACCAAAACTCCAGCAGTAATGAAAAGATATATATCGGACAGTGTTATAAAAGTTGATCAAGTTTCCTCCTTTGTCAAAATAAATCAATTGACAACAATTTGGATTTCAAATTGCTGAATTTTAATTTTGAAAGCCCTATTTGTAAGCTACAAATTGAAAAAGTAAGCTGGCGATTAAATTAACTCGATCAAGTTTTTGCCGAGAATAAATGTTAATATCAGTTTTTTTTCGAAATGCAAAGTCAGTTTTGCAGCAGCAATGAAAAGATATATATCGGACAGGTTAATAAAAGTTGATCAAGTTTCCTCCTTTGTTTTTCTGCAGCAGTCAAAATAAATCAATTGACAACAATTTGGATTTCAAATTGCTGAATTTTAATCTTGAAAGCCCTATTTGTAAGCTACAAATTGAAAAAGTAAGCTGGCGATTAAATTAACTCGATCAAGTTTTTGCCGAGAATAAATGTTAATATCAGTTTTTTTTCGAAATGCAAAGTCAGTTTTGCAGCAGCAATGAAAAGATATATATCGGACAGGTTAATAAAAGTTGATCAAGTTTCCTCCTTTGTTTTTCTGCAGCAGTCAAAATAAATCAATTGACAACAATTTGGATTTCGAATTGCTGAATTTTAATCTTGAAAGCCCTATTTGTAAGCTACAAATTCAAAAAGTAAGCTGGCGATTAAATTAACTCGATCAAGTTTTTGCCGAGAATAAATGTTAATATCAGTTTTTTTTCGAAATGCAAAGTCAGTTTTGCAGCTCAGTTGTTCATAATGGACTGAGATAAATCGTCTTCTGATGAGGATAATTCCTCTTCTTTTGTTATCTTAGATGCCTTTTAGAAAATCATTGGAAAAGTGAGTTGCACGAAATTCGAAGACACATTCAATTTGTTATTCCATGGCAAAAGTGTTTAGAGAATCTTTACTTTCAAGATTTGTTTACTTATGAAAAAATCTGATCATCTTAAAGCAAGATCATTGATAGACAAATAACATCTCGGTTTTTGTATCCTTATTCATAATCCAGTTTAACAAAGCAAACATTTTCACAAAAAAAATATAGATGAAAGAACAGTTTATCATGAAAACTACAAATGGAAACCTGGAAAAGAAAGAAAACAATTAAACAAAATATGAAATTAAACCAAAAGGCTAGTTTTCAAAAGGTGATGGCATTGATTGCCAATAGCTGATATGGAAAATTTAACCATCCAAAATTGTGACAGTTACAGATCACTAGCGGTTTTTTAATTGAATTAGTGCAGCAAATGAAGATATCCAGAAAAAAATCATATATCCTCACAAAGTTCAATTTTTGTCAAGGGGGGCTTAGTTTTGTAATAATTCCGCAAAAATTCAGATGTACCTGTTGTTTTGAGCTTGAGAGTGTTTTGTAAAGTCTATTCATGAGCATAGATGGAAAATTTAATATTATATTTTTGACGAGAAGGACAGATGTTACTAAAAGCAGCGGTGCTACTTATTAAAACATTCTGAGCTCGAATTGAAAAAGTACACGAGCTGTAAAAATTTGATAACTTTATGCTGTTCTATTCAAGGCATCATACCAGAAAAGTATTAATTAAATTGTTTTGCATATAGTTTTGGACAGTTTTTTATACTTAGCACAACTCTGTGACCGAAAACACGAAATAAGGGAGAGTTAAGCTAATTTTTGAAAATTGTCCAAAAACCGTATAAACAACAATTTATGTTGAATATTACAGCATAAAACTAGCAAATTTTTACAAGTCATTAACTTCTCCAATTGGAAGTCAGTTTGTTTTAATAGGTAACACTGCTTTCTCTATTAAAATCAGTCTTTCTCGGCTAAAATTTGATATTAAATTTTCCATTTATGCTCATGACTAGTATTTGTTTGCTCATGACTAGTATTTGCTGCATCTAAATGTTTGCCAAATTATTACAAAAATAAGCCCCATTGACAAAAATTGAACTTTGTGAGGATACCTGATTTTTGTTTCTGGAGGTTTTCATTTAGTGCTCTACTTCAATTAAAAAAGCACTAGTGATCTGCAACTTTCAATATTTCGGATTGTTGAATTCTAATTGCCTTTAGATGTTTTGATCCGGACCACCTTGGATGGGGAGGACCTTCATAATCAAATGGGTTTTGGTTCAGTCAATATTTGGCAGATCGATATATTTATCGTTGGGAGTTATGAGCGGTATCATTAGAAAGCAGTAGACCATCGAAATAAAAAGATTTTTTTTCCGGTTCGTTAATTCCAATGAATTAACGAGGTTTAACGATTTGTGAAGTTTAGAGTGATTTCAGTTGCTTTTGTTCAAATTTTCCGAGTTTTTGCTCATTTTTTGTCAGTTATTTTTGATGACATAGAATAGATGCTGAACACTTTTAACCAACGTTTTAATAACTTTTTGTGTCAATTTAGCCGTAGAATAAAAATCGCAGAAAAAATTTTCTCAAACTCCAAAGATTTTATTCTCGCTCGCTGATAAAGTGTAGTATTCTGGAAAAAAATGTTTGCTACTTTTTTCCGATTTATATCAATAACAATAAAAAATTCATCGGCTAGTTTTGCAAATTTGGATTTTTTCTTCAAGTTAGGTATTCCGGTAATATTTTAAACAAATTTCTGTTTTTGGAGAACAACAGCAATGTCATGGCCAGTTTTTGTTCATTTATTTGTTCGAGCTGTATCGGTCAATGATGTGTTTCTTCTTTTTAAAAAAAAAATTAAGTTTCAGTGTCTTTTAAGTTAAATAGCGGAAAGCTATTACGCCGGAATAATCTCATTCTATTGTTGAATTAGCTACAAATAATTATGCTTTTAAAATGCGCGCAACGAACAAACATGGTAAAATTACTTAGAAGCTCAAAATTTTTTTGGCCTTGACACTTCCTTTTTTTTAATTTTTGGGTTTTCATTGTTTGTTTATAGTTTCTCTCTAAAACAAAGTCTTGTTTACAACATGTCCAATTTACGCTCTATTGAATTAAGGGTATATCTGTTTTTTTTCTTGTTGAGCGCTTTTTGTTTTTATGATTTCCAAAGAAAAAACTTGATTATTTGATATCAAAATGAACAACAGCCGATTTTTGAGCTTGTGCCACATATTTTATCTTATTTCTGTCAACTTATAGCTCAGTTCCAACTGAGAGACAGCACAAATTTTCAAGTGTCTTAATGCGTTCTATTAGAAATAACAGCTGATGAATTTCAGAATTTCTATGATGAATTTCTATTAATTTCAGAATGAGTTCTCGTTTTTTATTTTTGCACATTTGGCCTTTTTTGAACCTATATCTTTATTGCCTTCTCGAAATTTGTTGTCTTCTCATATTAATGATCGAACACACGTAAAAAAGATCGGCGTTCAGCAAAAGCGCAATTGAATAAATCTAGGGTTTTAAGTGAATAGGTTATTGTTTTTGTCGGCTTAGGCAAAAATTTCTCGCAATTTTTAGGTGAATTTTTGGCTTTGGCTTAAAGTTGCTAATCTTTTGTAAACGTATGAAATAAACTGGATGAATGCAGGTCTCAGCAGCTAATTACGGAAGTACAATTGAACAAATTCAAGGTCTTTAGCTAATGGTTTTCTTGACTTTGCATTTGTTTGTTTTTCATTGTTTGTTTTCTATAAAAAAAATACTGTTTTTTTTCGAAATTTTCCGATTTTATTATTCCTATTTTCTTTTATTTTTGTTAACTTACAGCTGAGGTTTATCAATGGCTGGTTGCATCATTTTTTGAAGAACTAAAATTTAATATTTAAATTTTGCTAATAATTTTAGCATTTTATAATAATATTTTATTGTTTTTAGTACTTTTTGTTTTTTACTAGCGATAAAACCTAATCTGGTCTTTGAGAGCTCTCAGTGATTTCTATTGCAGAAAATATGAAATTTTTTAAAGATTTCATTTGATATCTAATATTTTCCATGAGTTTAAAGTTTTGTTTTATCAAAAAATTATAAACTTATTTTTTCTTAAATCTTTTCCCGCTTTTCTTCTTCTCTGTCTATTTGTTAACTAGTCACAATAAGGGCATGTTTTAAATATTCATTAGTAAATTACCTTTTCATTTGTTCAATTTAGTTTTTAAAGGAAGCTAATTTGATACTGATAAATATTTTTGGAAAAAATTTAATTTAGTTTTGATCGTAATTAATTTTCTGTTTTTTTTTATTTTTTGTTTTTCTTGTCCTGTAGACTTGTTAATTGCGTATCTCATTGGCCTTGGAAAATAGCATTGTATAATTCTTCTATAGTTTTGATCTCTTGCTCTTTTGGAACAATTAAACCAAAAATGCGGATGAGAGTGGTCAAAACATAATATGCGAACACACATTAGCGAGCCTCATTGTTCTTGTTTAAAATTTTTTAAAAAAACACCCCAAAAAAATTAAAAAAGACCAACGTGATATTCTCGCAAATCACAATTAAATTAAATTAAAGGGTGCTAGACAAAACATTAAGAAAGTTTTATAAAAGTCGAACAAATCGAAAATGCAGACTATCGAATAGAGCAGTTACGAAAGTCTTAAAAGGATGCCGGTGACCTGATTATTTACCTGTATAAAATTGAGCAGGTAAACTATTAAAAAATGTCTTTTTAAATCTAATGAATGTTTTCAACTGAGATTCATTTGCGCTTGTTTAAAGCTCTCGCAACATTTACCATCCCTTAAAATAATTAAAAAGCATAAAAGTGTCTGGGCTTTTCCTAAACGAACAAGAAGAAGAAGATTTAAACAGTATAATTTCAATATTCCCTTTTATTTTTGTTTTTCTCTCTTTTTGAAATTTTTTGAATAACAGTATTTAAGTCTTCAACACTAAACGTATTCCACAAACAACATTTCTTTTTCTCGACAAAACAGCATTCTAATTATAATTTGGACATATTACGAGAGAGAATTAATAAAAATCCAGACGTTATTCTTGAATATCATTTGCAAAGAAATTTTATTGTAAAATAATTGTTAAATATCTCAGAGACAACTGCGAACGACCATAAAAAATATTAAAAATCGAGAAAAATAAACACCTATTTGATTAAAGAATAAAATGGCCTGTGCGAAACTGTGTGCAGCAAATAATGCTACAGAATAAGTTTCACGTTCGCCAGAAAAACCTACTTGTTCTGAGAGAAAAAGTCCTTTGATTTTCAGTTTTGCGAAACACAAATTGAAACAATTTTTAGAGCAATCTTGGTTACAATTTTTTGTTGAAATGAAACCTCAAAAGTATCACAACCCTCAAATTTACTTAATTTTAACAACTTTATTACATAAAAATCATATCCATTATCAAATAATTTTTCGTTAAATTTTTCTGAAAGTTACAATTCAACATCAGCAAACCATCGCAAACAAAAATTATCTTAAATAAACACATACATTGTTTTGCATAAGAAAATTACAGAAGACAGTTTCCAAGCATAGTAATATCAAAAAATAAAGCGCAATTTCTTCTAAAATAAAATGTAGTTTGACTCAAGAAGAGGTTTAGCATTTTTACGAAAAAATCTGCCGATTAATGAGAAATCATATAAAGTTAGAGCTGTCATATTATTTTTTGTCAAGGAATTTATTTCAAGTCATCTTTAATTAATATGTCCTACAGAGGCACGGCTTGCATTTTTACACAAGTGAAATCAAGTTAGTTTTTGTTCTTTGTTTACGTGATAAATCAAAGAAAACAGATTACTGAAATTTTGGAATCCTTATTAATCTCAAATGGTGATTCTGCAGTTTGGTGTTGCAACACGTTTTGACTCAAATAGAGAAAGTTTGCTTCGCAGTCAGCAAGAGAAAAGTTGAGAAGAAAGTTGCAGTTTCGTTAAGGATAACGATTTTGGATTTTTCCTCTCAAAGCAAATTTTCTGCGTTCGTAGTGTTAGAAATTCCCTCTTTGCTGTAAAAAAATACACTAAATATTGGAAAGACCATTTTCCAACTTAAGGACATAACTTTGGCTAGTATTTTACAGGAAATTAGAAAAAAATATTTCCTACCGCACTTAAAAATGTTATATATTTTTTTCATTTTATTAAGAGAAATCTTATAAAAGATTCGAGTAGTGGGTTTTTGAAAAAAATGATTGCTAAAAACTATAAATATTCTGAATTATGAAAGCCTCGAAAATCTTTAAAGATTTAAATTGTAGAAAATGGAGAAGAAAAATTTTCTGTGGCGAACTTATTTGCAAGTGTTTTTTTTTTGTTATAACGCTCTTATTTGTCCGGACACAAATTTGTTATACTGCTTTAATATCGAACAAAAAAACGAAGAACTACGAGGCATAGCCTAAATTTGCGCAGAAATATGCCATATAGATGTGATATTCTATGTTTCCCAAAAATAAAATGAAAATAAATTTTTCTCAAAATTTTTTAACGAAAACACGGAGAACACATAAATGGAGAACCCTTTTTGTCACGTGAACACCTAAATGAAGATCACCTAAATGGAGAACACTTTTGGTCAATTTTCAATATTTTGACAAAAAGTGAACGGAGAACACCTAAATTATTGTCACAATTTGTGTGGACTGAAATTTTTTGCAAAATGGAAGTTTTAAGAGAGATTTTTGAATTTGTCTGAAGCATGAGGAACAATGAACAGATCATAGAAATTAAAAAAAAAATTGACTTTTTTTTTCATGAAACAACGTTTCCTCTTGATACTGTGTCAGATATTTTGATTCAGTCAGTTTTTAACGGTTTCATTTGAAACAATTTTAGATTTAGCTTACGCTTCTCAAAACTTCTATTTCAGATTTTTCGCAAACACAAACTTCAATAAATTAGGCTCTCTACAACAAATTTCGATCTTCCTCTTTCTCAATTCAAAAATGTCAGGTATTTTAAAGCTGCTGTTTTCTTTAAACTGCTTGTTCATCAGAATTATCCAAAATGTTCGTTTTTCTGCCACATTTGGCAAAAAAACAGGGAAATTAGCTAAGAGGAGCATTTTTTAAATAATTAACTTATGTTTCCAAAGAAAAAGAAGTTTTTCTTTTCTTTTTCCTTTCACTAAATTTTTAGTCAATTTATTTTTATTTGAGTCTATTTATTTTTTGCGTTCCCTGTTTTATGTTTTTCTTGTACAATTGAATTGGAAATGTGGTTAAAAACTTAAAAAGTGAAAACTAAATGAGTTGCAAGAATAGAAAAGGCTCTGAAAATTAAATTGAAAGCTGTTGTTTTGTTTTTCAGTATTTGTTTTTGTTTTTATAAGGAAAGTTTCACTTTGTTTTGTTTTCAAACTAATTTCTATAATCCAATATAATTTTAGTTATACAATTCATTAAGAGCTGGATAACAATTAATTTTATTAATATTAATTTAATATTCCCGCCCTTCCTCCCCCATCCCAAAAAAACCTAAATAAATAAATGGCAATAAAAATTAAATGTTCATAAAAAATTTGACAGAAGAATTAAAAGCTGGTCTCGTATACATATTCTGCCATTTTTTTTAAAAAATGTTGGAACAATAACACCGCTATTTATACAAAATTAATTAGTGTTTCCCGAAAAAATTATAGGCAGCTTAAACCTTAAAGGTAAAATTTTTTCATCTTCCTGAACTTTCTGCCGTGTTGTCTGGCTGCAACAAGATGAGATAGTAGATAATATTATGGCATAAATTAATTAACCGAATTATCACAGCGAGTTCTAACTTTGGTGTATAATATCTGCGATTGACAGGTTTTAGCTATTGAAACTTCACTACTGGTAGAAAAAGACAGAAAATGCCAAACAATGGTTACTTCACCACTGGTCGTATACACGCTAATCAACACACTTTTAAAAGATTCTCAAAACAACATAAACAAAAAAATGTATTTTTTTTGTATTTCTTGTCTTAAATGGTAATACCGCGTACATTTGACTTGAATTTGAGAAAGTATAAGTTGTGACGAGCTGTCACGCTGTGTTGTTTTTGTGATCGTAACATTGTAAAATGACTACAATAGCCGCCGGGCATGTTGGTCTGTCAATTTTAGTTATAATTTTATAACTTTCTTTCAGCATCTTGTTATTGTATCGGAGAGCAACATTATTACCATTTATAATCACAATCATTGTCAGGTGAGCAGTTGGCTAACTTGACTTGAGTGGCTTGTCATGTCAAGTTATCAATGGTTATAAGTAATGGCTATGCTATAATGACTCTAATCAGCTTAATTAGCCTCAGCTCATTAGCCTAAACCTTCAGTAATCGAAAAGCAGAAAATAAACTGTATGGTTTGTAAAGAATTTTTATCTAAGTATGACTAACATCAGAAAGACAAGAACAATGAGGACCATTTTTCCCACTAAATTTTTCTCCATGAAAATAGAGCGGCTTTCTGTCCCTCATTTTTGTATTAAATAGTACTTATAAGTGTTAAGATTAAGTTGAATAAATGAAGTCTTTAAGTTGGCGATGGAGGGAAAATTGACAAGCCTCCCACAAGACTCAAAAAAGCTGAAAAACTGAAAAATTACAGCTAATATTACCGGGCTCGAAAAGTTTGGTATATTTTATGAACTTATGCTTACATAAACAGCAAACCAAAAAAGCAAACAGCCTTACCACACAAAAATAAAATAATTAAGGTAAATAGCGCTCTTGTAAATCGGAGAACATTTTGATCAGAAAATATTTGACTTTCTTTGAGGGCATCCCAGGCTAGCATATGCGGTATCAATTTGAAGCTCTCTGCGTCCAGAATTTCATTACCAAGAGAAATTTTAGGATTTTTGTTTTTTTTGTATAAAAACATTCACCGTTTTCTACCAAGAATTTAGGGCAATTAGTCCTATTTTTTGATAAAAATTTAACTTAACTTTGGGTCAATTATTGATCATTTACGACAAATAGCGGTTCTTTCTAGGGTATTGTTGTCAGGGGTGTCTTGTTGAGCGCAAATGGGGTATCTTATCGTTTTATCATTGTCTCCAGATAGTACAGAAATGACAAAAAGGCGTTTTTTAAGAAAAAAATTACAAATTTAAAACCAATTTTTTCAGAAATTTTTATAAATCATTATCGCCACCCCAATCTGTGTTAAAAAAACCATTTGTCCAAAGTTCAGTTTGTTTTAATTCTTTGTTTCAGTGTTGACAAACAGGGAGAAAATAAATTGAGATCTGTCTATTAATGGTTAATTGTTGATAGAATAAAAAGTCAAGAAAATATAAAGATTGTTCATATCGAAAAAGAATGACTAAGAAAAATTAGAGGTTTTAGTGATAGCATTCACTTTTTCCGGACGCACAGATGACTGAACACCAATCAACAATGACTCCTTCTGAATTTTGTTGTTATGGACTACAATTAGATTTGATAATTTTCTTCTCATATTTTTTTTTAAACACCAACAAATGTAGGTTGTTAGAAGTAACTCCACGCACTCTGTTTGCTCTTTTTGGGCTCCAATATCCTATAAATTAATTTGATTTATTTGCAGTCTGTTTGCAGTCTCATGTAAGACTCGTATTTTTTATGTTTTTGAAGTTAATTGGAACTTCAGTTTGAGGAGACACATCAGATACCACAGCCGTTAATCACTAAACAAAGAAAAACAAAGAAACCGGTAACAAAAAACATTAAGTTTCAGCTCGTGAACGGGTATTTCTGAGACAAGAGAGAAATTAAAGTCCTCTGCTTTTAGATCTTTTTCCAAATTTCAATATCGGATTTCTTAACCACTGTTAATAAAAAAATATCAAGTTATTTCTATTAGTGCTTAGCTTCAACTCCGTGAATTATTTTTGAATATTTTGATAATTTTATTGTTTTTGAAAATAATTGTTTTGAATAAATTGTTGATTTTATTTATTTCTATTTCTCCTTATCTTAGTCCGTTTTGGCGGCTTGCCGGATGGATTATCATTGATGATAACAAGTTGCATTGCGAAAAGGCCATTTGATGTGCATTCATGTTGAGTTATCCTCACGGAGATTACAAGCTTTGAATAGACCGTTTTTTAAAAAAGAGCGGACTTTTTACTTTTTATATATTTTTGTTCCCAAAGGTTCTCTCTATTTTTTTTTCTGTTTTCCTCTTTTTTGTCTTTGAGTTTTTCTGAATTTTAAATCAAAACATTTCAAAATAATTAAAACGTTTAGGACTTCAACTCCGAAATGTTTTTTGCGACTTTTTTACTTATTCAGTACTGTCACAGATAACGATCTCTCTTGGTATAAAGAAAAAAGCTGGGTTCTCTATCATTTAATTTGCATATTTGGTTCTACTTCCATCGAAACATAGTCCCATGCGCTTTTTTGGTTCTTCACATTTGTATTTTTTCCGCTCTTTTCAAGTCTATCAAAATTAGCATGTTTTGGAATTATCAGGACGCCACCTGTTTTTAAATGCCAAATCAATTTTGCTAACTTTGCATGCTCTTCAGCTCTCCGTGGTCTGTTTTGTTTCAACTCTTTTATCATATGGTGTTGGTGGTTCATTAGGGTTCTTAAATCAATCTCTGTATTAAAAAAGTTTTTTTACTATGAAGACCCAAATTTAGATTAGTGTGTTTTTTTTCTCATTTTGTATCCCTATTTAATTTATCTCTAGTTAAGGAACACGTCGGTAGCCATGAAATCAATCTGTTAGTGGGAATTTAATTTTCTTTGAAGTTTTGATTTGCTAGAACTGTACTTCAGTAGTTGTCTTTCTATGTTTTTGAACTTCTCCAACAGAGTGCTTCGTTTCACCTGCTCTAGCCTCTTGATTATACAATTGCCTAATTTAAACTTGACCTCTACAAGCTTTTTAATTATGCCATCATTCTATATGCTATCCTTCGTTTTAACAAACGAACGTTTTACGGGATGTTGCTCGGAAAAACCTTGAGATAGTTGATAAAGTAAGCCGCATAATCGCACAATTATGACAACTATTCAAATAAGTTTGTTCTACCTTCCAGTGTTTTGCAATTCTGACAAAGAGTTTATTGGCTACCAAAATTTTGAAATGAAAAAAGTTTCACTGAAGACACGTGTCGTGTAGCAGCTGTTTCCTAGATGATTTTGGAAATTATGATGAGTTTGTTTCCGATTAACTAGATAAAACATTAATGTTTTATTGAAACCATTGAAACTTCAACTGCCTGTGTTTTGCCAACTTTACCTGTGTTTTTGTCATAAAATTTCTCCCTGAGAAAATTATAGAGTGTGAAAAGCAGATAACTTGGTATCAGAAGTCATCGATTTATCTTATCAATCGTTTTCTAAAAAAAAACGTTTAATTTCTTAAAGGTATATAGAAAAGGACTGATCAGGATCAATCAAACTCGTCAATAATGCAGAAGAATTCAAACTTAAAGTGTCCGTGTATAGCTACAACACGTATTAGGAACCTGTTGTTTCTGTTGCACACTTCAGCTAGATAACTTTAAGTTTTCTCGTTACAGCTTGATAAAAAACAATGTTAATAAAACAAACGTTTCTGAAAAATCATTTTCGATACATTGATATATGTTATACTTTCATTTGCTAATGTGGGAACATTCTGTGCCACGCACAGAACAAGCGAGCCTTCTTGTTCTATTCTGTCTTTCTATCGGAGGGTAGTTCAACGCAAGCACTATGCAACATTACATTATCCAAAGCAGAAGCGTGTCTACATTTGCTTTTCAAATAAATTTTGAAAATCAAACAAAAGTACTCATGAGGAAAAAGTACTTTGAATTATTTAAAAGTTTTGCAGTGAATGTTATTTTTGGGCAATCTCATTGCATCTTTATTTTAAATTAATCTCAAATATTTCCAGGATGTTAAATTCAATTGGCATCTGATCGGGGTGAATATTTGCTTCAATTGACTTTTATAAGATCAAACTGAGCTTAAGATCCTAATTTTGCCAGACCAGAAACATAGTGTGCTATAGACTATAATGTGTTTCTGATCAGATCTCACGCAAACCAAAATATCTCTAATCGGACTTATCCTAAGAAACTGTCCAATCCAAAGTGTAATCGAAATTCCGACAACTTGCTCTAATTTTGTGTTTTCCTATTGCACATCGAATTAATCCTGGTAAAAATCCGTCTAGCAATCAAGAGATGCAACAGCTTTAGTTAAAAGGTTAAAAGGGAGTCATAGTTACAACTTCAGTTTCTGGGTGCACCTCAAAAAAATTGGAACCCCCCCCCCCTAACGTGATGCGCAAATTGGTAATAATAGAAGATGATTTAACTGTGCGTATGAATTCTTCTATGAGCAACATTGTTCTAAGTGAGCCATTTGGTGGGAGTAATTAGCAGATGGTTTGAGCCAGAAGAGATCATAGTTTCATCTCAAGTACGATACCTGTCGAGTTTTGGCCTCATAGCGTCTCTTATTACAGCAAAACAATACAATACAACTCAGCTGCACTACTCTGCCTATGCGCAGAAGAGATTCTATGAGAATAGACAAGAACATACACAATAGAGAGTGAAAAGACAGAGAAAGTTATTGTCAAACTTTCACCTGACAGCCTCCAAAGAGCTCCTCTTGATGAATAGCACTTGAGCAGATGAGCGACTTACATCGTAAATTAGACGACGACCACTAATTAATTCAATTTCATCTATCGATCACAGCCAAACTTCTCTTGCCTCATTAAAGCTCAATTTGAGCCGTCATTTACTCAATTAATATTATGCCTTGTCTAACTTACTCTTTACTTTTTCACACACCACTAAGCAAGATTTTATACCTACCTCAAAATTTAATTGTTTTTTTAGTGAAACAGCTCAGTTTGTTTTATAAAAGCCTGACAATAATGGGAATTTTGATTATAAATATTTTTTTTGTTATAAACCCCAAAAACCCAACCGTTACTTAATAAATCATAACTTCAAAATAGCAAATATCAATACGTTTTAATGATATATCTAAAGTTGCAGATTTGAAGCTTTGCTTTTTCCAAAAAAAATGTTAATTGCTGAAATTGTGTCGAATTGGGGAAAATGACAAAAATAGTTGTCAGTGAAAAATAATGGAAATGATATATGCGACATTTGGTTTATGACAGGTTGTTTTAACCAGCCGATTATAGCTATGTACCTCTTGGGACGGAAGATCTAAATTGTTTTATTTTGGCCGGCTTTAATTAATAGCCTGTCGCGTTATCTACGCAATTCGCTGTAGGGTAGTGACTTTTGTCAAAATAAGATTGGAGACAGCTTCTCAGGGAGCTCTCACCGCTGATTTGGGCAAAAGCGGAAACAGAGAAGGTATAACTTTGGAGGGAACTTTGGGCGAGCGTTGATTAAAACCACCTGTTGTTAGCATAAATTTGCCGAATGGTCAAAACGGCGATTTTTGAAATTCTTTCATTAAATTATAGTTTTAGCTTATAGCAATTAAATGTTTCAGAATTTCAGGTTGTTGAAAACATTCAGTATTAAAAACTGTTTCAAACAATTAGATTGAACAAAATTTTGATAAGCTTTATAGAACAAAGCTTTAATTAGATGTCACGCAAAATTTTGGATGAAAAATATGGAAAGCATGAGCCGAAGTGAGCTGATAATCAATCATTTTGGAAATTGAGCGAAAATGGGGGGAAATGTGGCGAGGGAGGAAATGTATAAATACACTTAGGAAAAGGTGAAATCTGTTTGTTTAATCAATCTGATCCATTTAAGCCCTCGACTCTTGTCAAAGCGCTCTTTAATAATTTACAATGGGCTTAGGATTATGTCGAAAATATAAACTAACATTGAAAGTGCCACGTTTTGTCCCGGTGGGGTGTCTATGCATGTTTTGGACTCTAAATTAGATTAAGCAGTGACAATTTAGTTTAAGTTAGATAAACATTAGCTACAGGATACACCACTAATTATAACTAAACCGATTTGAATCTTCTCCAAGTTATAAACACAAACTGCGACTCAATCAAACACCTTTTGTGGGCACCATTATATAACCGACCAAAAACGAATTACACCAAAATTGTTTTTGGTAGAAACTGGCATTTCTTAATTAAATACTGATATGCAAGCTATCTAGATATTGAGGGTGTCTTTTTAGACTTTCATGGATAGAAATATACCTGTCTAAAGTAAACAGGAAAAGCGATGGAATATCCTTGGCAATAAAATTAGTAAAGTGAGATTTTATGGTTACTTTGGTGATATTTTGATGGCTAGAAAAGGGAAAAGAGAAGAAGGAAGAGGAAAAGGAGAGAGAGAAAGAGAGAGACAGAGAAGAGAAAGATATAGAAGGAGAAAAGAGAGAAGGAGTGTGTGTGTGTATGTGTTGTGTTTTGTGTTTTGATTTGGCTGACCGATGGTTTTGCTATCAATATGTTTTGATACTTGTCAAGTCAGGTGCTTTTTGTGTTAGAGACGTGGCCAAATGTAATATGTGCAATGTATAATTAATGAGTTTGAGTGTATCGCAAGTATTGGGGGGCAGTCGAAATATTTTCTTTCCGTTTCGTTTCTCCATAAAATATGGATGGCTCGCTCAACAATTGTGTTTGGTGTTTATGGAAGGCTGTGAAATATAGTTTTTGATGAGACATGTTGTGTAGTGGCTGCTGTTGTTGTTGTTGTTTTTGTTGTTGTTGTTCTTTTGAGAGTGTTGTGCTCCTCTCTTTTCTTGCACTTGTTCCCCTTCATTCTTCATTTACAATTTCAATCTTTTCAGCATGTCTGTTCACACATACAATCCATATATGTATCCCCTGTGGTGTGCCAGCTACAACAGAAGCAGCAGCAGCAGCAGCCGCCTGGTTTGGCTGAGAAGTAGCTTGTAAAAAATTAAAAAGCGCGCGGAGAACAATTTTTCGTCTTATCAGGTGTATCAGTGTAGCCCAAGTTGATTGACTGATTACACAATAGTGCTTATGACAGGTTCACTGGCTTGGCAAAATTAATAAATCATTGCTCAAATCTCGTTTCTCAATTTCACACTACCCCTCCTTACTAAAGCATTATCATTGATCGCACGCGAACTCATCAATTATGCATTCGCCCAAAACTATCTCTCTGCTAGTTTCTATATGTATACAATCTGTGAAAAGGAAACATAAAAATAAAAGCATAAGAAAAATTGTTCTAGCGCGTATTTTTCATTACTTCTCACTATCTTGCATACCTGCTGCCAGTATTCAAATATAAATACTGCAGAGCGGACGTAACAACATTATTCAAATAACCGTGGCACCGAATAGCAGTTGTTAATTCCTTACGCTAAACATCCGCTATTCACTCTTACTCCGTCTAGGACGCACTACAACCAGCGAAAAGAGCAGCAGCCACATTCAGTAGGTTTCATATTATAAACTAACTCAAAAGATCCTGAATTGTTCGTTCACGCGTTACCTCGATACCTGCTAATGATACCTGTTAACAATGCCTTTAACTTCCATCTTTTTTCAATTTGGTCAATTCACCATAAATGTGCAGAAATTAATTCACACTGCTTATTTGTTTTCGGCCAATCAAATCACTCCATTCATCCTTTTGAACAAATTAGCTAAAAATAAGCCCCGAAACGGGATTGAAAGCATTTTTTGTGTTGTTATCAAGACGTATTGAAAGTGAATAGTGAGTTCGTGAAAACATAAAAGCGTTTCCTGTTTATGATATGAACAAATAAAAGAGCTGTTTTAAGTTTCATCTTGGAGTGAATTGAATTTCGGATGTGAATTGCGAATTGTTTTGAGGCGATAAAAGATTAAAATGTTAATGGGATTAAATTTTTGTTGATGTGAGATGTATAGACGGGCAGCATAGCTATAATGTTTCATTTATTTGTAGGTAGTTTAAATAGCTCTTGAATTTAATAGTGGAGCTGTTGAGAGTTGAAAGGAGAAGTTTCACTTTGAATGATAATGTGTCGCTGATGGCTTAGTCTGACAAACGTGCAAATACATCAAAGATCAGATTAAAGCGTACTTAAGACTCAAGAGTGTATTGAAGCCGTCATTGTTAACAAGATTAAGATATCTTGGACAGATAAATTTAATGAGATCTTTTGTCAAACAACATGATCAAGAGAGCAAATTTAAAGTTTCTCTTTATTTCACTATCTCCATCTCCTCTTGGGCTTCAATTGTGATGAGTAGAAACTGAAAGGTAAACATAACCGGCTGACAAGGATTATCCCATCTTAATCACCAACCCACAAAACCCTCCCTGGGTAATCTTACAGCACTGCACAACACATGATCCAGATTAATATTGAACTGCAAACATCATCTAAAGCAGTAGATGACGCATTGCAATCTGAGTGGAAAAGCCATCTCGTTTTCTATTCCAAACTACCTTTAGAACAAATGCACTTGCACTCAAAATGCTCACACTCTCGGACAACTTATTGTACCTGCTTCTCTATTATTTAATTCAAAATTGTATCGATCCTATAGCAAAAATTGGGACTGCCTCCTCCATTTATAAGACGTTTTTGAAACCCACGGTTAAATCTGTCTGCAAAATGCCATTTTCGCAGATGACTTAAACATATCAGTCAGTGAAGAGCTTAACCAAAAGCTATCAAAGAGCGGCGCACTTTCTATTGTGTAGGAAACAAGATGAAGCTTTGTTCTAAAGCATTGGTAACATGTAAGCGTGGAAAAACTGAAGTTTGTTTAGGTGTCTAGCCCGAAATTGTGGACTGTTGGAATTAGAAGATAGGGAGATTGATGCGACCCAATTTAACTGATAACTTTTTATTGATATACAATGTCAAATATTTGTATGCGACAGAGACCAAATTGTGTGTCGTGTTGACTACTTGAGTTTCTACCTTTGTCACAGTGTTTTCTGTCTCTTTTCGCAACAATTACTAAACTAAACAATGATAATTAAATAAAAGGCAACTTAATCCAAACTAAAGGTCCATTGAAGATAACAGAGGCGCAATTTACAATGATGAAACACTTGTTTAAGAGAATAAATAGAG
Source organism: Convolutriloba macropyga (assembly GCF_964194025.1). Taxonomy (NCBI): domain Eukaryota; kingdom Metazoa; phylum Xenacoelomorpha; order Acoela; family Convolutidae; genus Convolutriloba; species Convolutriloba macropyga. The sequence continues at coordinate 6,502 of NW_027452567.1, read as the reverse complement.
AGATGGATTCGAATAAAGATTGGACTATTGAAGAGGTTTGTTTATGTAGATAGTAAGGGTAAACAATAGTCTGCAACAATGTCAACATGATCTGTATTGACATAAAATCTCAATCATTTAACAATACAGCAGCGTACACCTCACTCACTCAAAAGCCCAATTCGCTTCTTAGCAATAGCTAACATAGCTCACCTGTGATATAATCTTGTCAATTATCTTCATCATCATGGCTTTGTCATCCTAATGGTAATTGCTTGCTCATCCGATAAACAGATGCTTGATCAGACGAATTTAATTGAGAGCAATGGTTCAACAAAAACTTGCATTTAAATCTCGTATTTTTTCTTGTTCTGACCGTGATTGTGACATCAGAAAAACTATGTATGAAAACATGAAAAGGCTATTTGCTAGAAAATTTGGGATATCAAACCCGTTTGTAGACCGGGTATCAATCCATTTCCTACATTCTGAATTGGTCCCTAGTGATGATAAGATTCAAAATCTTGCAAGTGAATGGTGCATAACTCTTCTATTTTTCTTCCAAGATGATCAATTTTTTTAATTTTTTGTTTTTGCGATGCATTTTATAACAGCTTAATTTATGATTCCTAGGGGCTATTTTACCTTTCTAAAGGTCGCCTTCGGTAAAAAAAAATCTCATTTGTGAAACAAAGTATAGTTTTCAGCTATGTATCATCGGCAATTCGGCGGGGCTATTCTTCATTTAACCGATACTGTCAAAGAAGTGATTAAGCAACCCAAAACAACTGAAGTGCTTTTCTGTTCAAACATGCTCAAGCGCATCACGCGCTCGTGTCGACAGCGGCAAACAGAAATTGTAAACAATCGTAAACAAAGGTTGTGTCAAGGTCTTGTAGACAAACAATGGCCTAAGTTGATTGCTACGAAATCTTTTTAGCATGACCCCCCCCCCCTCCCCCAGCATCAATAGATCTGATATGAAACTGTAATTTTCCAACGCAAATAAGTATCTTGAAAATCAGTTTGCAAATTTAACCCCGATGATTAGGAAAAATTCACACCAATTTTTACGCATATTTTCTTGCCTATAAAGTGTAAATTGCTACCAAATTGGTGAACAGACAAAACAGTCCCAGACAAAACAGTCCCGGACAAAACAGTCCCAAATAGCAAAATGTTCCCAGACAAAACAGTCCCAGACAAAATAGTCCCAGAAACCAGACAAAACAGTCCCAGACAAAATAGTCCCAAGGCCATTATAATAGCTCTCACACGTATGATTTAACAAGCGGATAATTTAATCCCATGTTCGGTTGTGATAGTTTCATATCAAGTCCCACGGGCCGCTGAGGCATGGCCATGGCCATTAAGTATGTTAAAACATACGGGTAATAGCGACTGCTAATTTGTTGTCGGATTATTGGACGAACATTTCAAAGTACATTGGGTATAATGGCATTGGGTACATTTTATTTGGGACTATTTTGTCTGGGACTGTTTTGTCTGGTTTCTTGGGACTATTTTGTCTGGGACTGTTTTGTCTGGGAATATTTTGCAATTTGGGACTGTTTTGTCTGGGACTGTTTTGTCTGGGACTGTTTTGTCCGGACACGACCAAATTGCAATGTGCATTGCTAATTTAATATCGGTTTGAACTCTGAAAAGTTTTTTAAGGTCACCACTGAATAAACCAATTTATTCTTTTTCTGAGAAATTCATCCTTGCCTTTCCATACTTTTCACTTTCACCGACTTTGTTGAAAAACTTGTTAAGGTGTGAACATTTAATTATGAGTGAAATGAACATGAAGTTAAGCTTTGGCTTTGATAATTAATTCAACTAAAATCTAGTTCGCAAATCAACAAGGGTACAAATAAAAGTTATTGCTATGTACAATTTTTTGGCACCAAATTCGTGTAACAATTTTAAAGGGGAAAACAATATAACTCGAAAAGTTGCAACAATTTCGGTAGGTAATAAATATAGACGCATTATCAGTCCGTACTAAAATAGCTTCTTTATAAAGTTTTCAGCATCCAGAAATTTGCTCTGGGTGATTCGTTGAGATTCTGGTTCGGTGTGAATGTCGAGAATTGATTTATTTGGAGTCCTTTATATTGCACAGACGAACGGGGGAGAACACTGTGGGTTTGGTGGGGCTAGTTGTAGTTGTAGGGTTCACAACTGTTGAACTTACAGGAGAAGTTGTCATTGATGTTGTTGTACTAACTGCAGTAATCGAGTTATTCGAGCTCGATTTTGACTGAGACGAACTCAAACTAGCTGAACTTATTAAAAGTTGGTTTGTTCTTAGCAAGGAATGCGCGTTGGTCGAGTTTAGAAAGGAATGTGGGTTAGATCCCGGATGAGAAGGATTCAAACGTCCGGCAGCTGCCAATTGTGCTTGCAGAAATAGCTGAGCTGGAGGTACTAAAAGACGTTGCTGGTGGGCAACTGCAGCTGAACTGAGACTCGAAGGTGGGAGGTTAGGCAAATGAATCGGACTAGCAGATGTGCGGAGTCCTGGGAACGTCTGCGGGATCCCTGTCGGATGTTGGGATCCAAGCTGAGCTGTGTAAAGTGAAAACAATTCCCGCTTCAAACTTTCATTCTGAGCTGAAAACGCGGCGTGGGAATAACTAGAAAGTGGGTTACCCCCATTCGGTTGGGTGGGCGAAGGAAAAACAGATGAGCCACTTTTTGTTGAGTTTGACGGGCTGACTTCGGACGTTGTCGAAGCTGCGGGGCTGTAGTTATCCGACTTTAATTTCAAAGCCGAGCTCGAATCGGTTGTATGCTCGGCGCCACTCAAATCGCACGGTTCTGGTTTGCAAACTTTATTTGAGGAGCCGTCAAGTTTGGTTTTGGAACTTGTCGAGTCAGGGGTTAGGGTTGTCGAGGGTGATTTCTTCAAGTCGGAGGAGTTTTCCCTGTCCTCGTCGTCAGAATCGGATATGCTGACGTCAAGGTCGATGTCGTCATCGTCTTCGTCGTCATTGATGTCAATTTCAAGTGATCTTATTTTGTCGTATGAACCCTCGTTGTCGGAAGAGTTGAAATTGTTCAGTGCTGTTCCTCTGAAAAACAAATGACAATTTAATTTAGACTGAAAACAATTGATAAATGGGTTATCAGTATGAATTTTAAGGAAAAACCAAGTGTAAGCACTGCGGCAATTATTTCTTGAAACTAAATTTGATCCTAAATATTTCTTTGTTGAATCTAAAATGTTACGCGGCAAATAGAATTTAACAACTTTTGATTGTTAACTTCCAAAAAGGTAAAAGCTCAAAAATTAGTTTACAATAAGAGAGCTAAAGGTATCATCTGAGAAGTTAGAATCTAGTTATAATCTAGTTTGAATCTAGAATCTAGTTAGAATCTAGTTAGAATCTAGTTAGAATCTAGTTAGAATCTAGTTAAAATCTAGTTAGAATCTAGTTAGAATCTAGAATCTATTTAGAATCTTAGTGTTTGATGTAAATATAACTAAATAAAAATAAAAACTGTTTTCATCGTGATGCATCTCAAATTGCTGAATTTTATAATGAAATGTTGACATCCAATAATAGAAAATAAGTATCGTCGTTTTATTCTAAAAATTACCTATTTTTGGCAGCTGCTGCGCGATCTCTTTGTCTCCTGTTCTTGAACCAGTTGCCAACTTGTGTGGGCGTCAAACCCGTCAGCTGGGCGAGCTCTTTCTTTTTGTTAGGGTTCGGGTAGGGGTCCGTCAAGTAATATTCTCTCAGCAACCCACGAGTTCTCTCCTTGAAACAGTGCGTTTTCTGCTCACCATCCCAGATTGTTCTGGGGAGGGGATACTTCTTGCGAACTCGGTACTTGTCAACGGGTCCTAGAGGTCGCCCTCGCAATCTTTCGGCTTCTTGATAATGGGCTTCCAACCACATAGCTTGCAGTTTGGGGTGATAGTCTTTTTTGAAGCGGTTGTTTTCCAGCAACACGTAAAGATCTCTGAACTGTCCATTGTGAAAGTAAACAGTTGCCCGCGCTTTCAGGATCGATTCATTTTTCATCGTGCTTTCCAGCAAGTGGGGAGGCAACGACCACAAAAACCGCGAGAGTCGGTCAAAATCTCCGCTTTCCTCTAGTGTATCGCAAACTTGGGCAACTTGTTCAGGATTGAATCCCATCAAAGCTGGGTGCGGCAAGGGTGCGCCTGGGTGCATCGGCCCAGATACATGTCCCGGTCCTGCGGGGTTGTTCATCTGGGCTGCGGCCAGTTGTGCCGAGAGTTGGTGCAGGAGTTGAGGGTGGTTCGCTATCATCGGGTTGGCGGCGAAAAGCGCGGCTGCTGAAGGCGGAAAAGCTGCTGGGGTCCCATGAGCTTGGGACAGCAAAAGCCCTAACTTGGGGTCTGTATGCATTTTGTCTAATTTTTAACTAACTTCGACAGAATTTGAATTATCAACTAAGAACTGACAACTAAGAAACATGAAATGCTCAATACGACAAAATTTTGATATTTATGTTTAGTTTTGTTTGTTGGAATGGTGGAGATAAACAAACAAGAAGCAAACTGAAAAACAGGAGAGCTGTTTAAATAAATGAGCAAGTTCAAAAGTGAAATTTTCCAATAAATTACAAGGAGTGTTGAAATTTAAAAGGTGTGGATAATAAAAGAAGAGAAAGCAGAATTTTTAGCGGCTGCTCTTCTGAAAATCAAGAAGTCTATTTATAATGTATTTAGATTTAGATTTAGACCAAAGAAGCGCTTAGTTGAATTTCTTTGTGATCAACTAGCCTATTAGAGTTGAAGTAAAATTGCATGAATGGAGCGCTGTGATTGGCTGATTGGAGGCAGCAAATACAAATACACATATACTAGCAGCAGTCAGCGCGAGCGCAAGCACACACAATCTAAACGTCATCGATTCTTGTCAATCAATATGTCTTTATGCTGTCACGGGCCGGCAACTTAAGAAAAGTGAATTATTCAGCCAATACATTTTTCCCTTTAAAATTCCCCTTTTTATGAAAACAGCTGAAATTTGATATAATTTCTGACCAGCTCAGTTTAAAAGCAACATTGCTTCACCTGCTAAAAGATCAATAGTCGTAACTTTTTTGTCTTTTTTGAGGAATTAAACCGCCAAAACTTGAATGTTAGCGTCAATTAGGATTAATTTGGCGCTAATTCGAATCAATCAAATTTACCTTTATGTTTTGGACAAGCCATTGAATGCAAGTTTGTTGGATTTATCCGTGCCTTGAGAACAAGTTGACTTTTATAATCTGGACAAAACCAGAAAAACCAATAAATCCCCACAAAAGGCCCACGAATATTGAAACGTGATATACCTGTAGTGAATGACCAAACCATACTAAGCACTGAATAAATGCCCAAAATCTCAAACAGGATGGAGAAACAAACCTTACCACTAATTCGCTTTCTTTGACTTAATTCGCAATGCCTTTATGGCTAGCTTATTAAAAATTACATTTCTGACATTTCCCTAATCGAGATTTCATGACTCCAATGTCAAAATACACGATCAAATTCTACTATTTAGCTGAGATGAAACATTTCTATTTAATACTGATCAAATTAAGTGAAAAAATCCGCCTCCGTGAAAACATTTCATATTTTTCAATTATATCGTCTGAAGGAATTTTTGTTCCCTGTGATTCATCTAATTTAGCCATAAGTATTTCTCGATTTAATTTAACAAAAAAACGGCTTTAGCTTTAATTTAGAAAGCGGCACATCTTTTCGCAACGCCTTCTAACATTCCAACAAAGGGGCCAAAAATCCGGTTCAATATCAGATATTAGAGTTAGCAAATTAATCCGAGTCTAGTCGGATTGCAAACTGTCTGAAATTTAACTCAAGCTATAGACAATATTTTCATCATCATCTTATCATTGTCTACCGGAATGTTAGTTCTGCAATTCTCTCGCTCTCTTCCATGAGCCAAGGGTTCACTTCTGCATTTCAATGCAAGTAGCTCAAATCAAAAACTTTTATGTACGTTCAGTCATAAAACGATTATACTTCTCTGATCGAAAGTATCCTATAGAGAATAAAACTAGCCTGAGATTAAAAAGAAGGAGCTCGAAATATTTACAAAAATATTTAACATTTGAGCGGTGAATACCCATTCCCGCTCTAAAATTAAATATTACCTGAAGCTTACGTTGTTATTATAAGTATTTCAAAGTCACGGGAAAGCTGATAGAGGAAAATAATTATTGAACATAACTCCTGAGAAAAAGTATTTTTTGAGATTTATACATATATGTTGTATATTATATATATATATATATATATATATATATATATATATATATATATATATAATATATATATATATATATATATATATATATAAATATGTTAGAAATGCAGTTACTTTTTGCAGATCAACTTTGAAATTTGACAGGTCTTGCCATATGAAAAGAAAAAACGTTCCATTTTACCTTACAGGTTGATTTCTTCCTATATATATATATATATATATATATATATATATATATATATAAATGTATATATGCATAC